>NW_023605466.1:0-80001 GCF_013339745.2 Dermacentor silvarum
TGCCGACCTCCCGCTACTATAACCCACTGCGACCTGCACGCGCCCGGACTGTCGCCGACGTTCTCCAAGGGGCGCGCGTACCCTTTGCGCTTGCTTTGCAGAGTGCCCTATACTTGTATCCGAGATGGGCGATGTCTCTTATCTCGCACGTCTTATCGCGTTCCTCGCTAAGAGGCCGGAGTAAACGGCTGTGGACAGCACGCGATCTCCCGTTGCAAAATGTTTCGCAATGGCGCTCAGATAAGCGCTCAGCGCATTTACAATTCCTGGGCTCTTGTATATGCTTTCGTTGCCTGTCTATTGTAGTTTTTGTATAGTGTACTCTTTGCATACTGAACTCAGGTTTCCTACCACTTGCTGTTCTTTCAGCTTTATTGCCACACACATTGAGTGAGGAGGTCCCCCCGACAGTTCTTGAACTTTGGAACCTCCGACTGTAATACTAATACTGTATACTCTCTCTGCAAGTACATACTGAATAAACTAGAACTCTCCGTGAAGAGCGAACGGACGCCGAAAGGGGGTTCTTTCCTTTCTGACAACGCTTCACAGATATGTCGTTGCTCGTGCTGTCTGCATGCTGAAGCGTTTACATCCTGTTGTTCGAATAAAGGTTTATCGTCTCACCTGATGTTCGTCGGTGGTGCTGGCTCGCTGTGCAGAAGCTGCCCTGCACCGCACCAAAGATGTGTCAGTCTCCGGGTTCAATGGAACTGCTTGCGCATAGGTGACATAGTTTCTTATGTCGTAAAAGGAAACACGTGGGGAATACTGCCAGTTGCGACGCGTTATCCAGAAAGTATGTTTCGTTTGCAGACGTTACAGCAAGGTTGCCGCGCCATGTAAAATGCGCTTTCGTGCAAGTTTCCTCACCCAGTAGCGAGTCACAAACTCCATGCTATTAACACGGCGAATTTGTGTGAAAGCAACAGTCATATAAGAAGCGTGGTGGTTATGATAATCATGACCTCAGAAATCGCTGCACATATCCACTGTTGGTAATTTACCAAGTATCGAAGAGCGCGAGCGCAGAGAATTTAATGGAGTTTTCAAATTAAGTGATATCTGTGAAAGTTCGAAAGACAAGAAAGGAAAAACGTGAAATTGAGAGCAGTCAGTCAGGCATGAGCAGACTACCGCGATCCAAAAGAAAGTTCAAGGGACTGACGATTCAGTAATTGCGGCATGTGACGAGTTTCCCTTGTGTACTGCGTCTCTGTGAAAACGAAAACATTAAAGACGCTGTGCGCACCTTGCATTCGTCACATGCAGGCAGCATCGTCTTGCGTTCCGCTACGACATGCGAAATATTATTAAACCGCGTTGGGAAATTATAATTCTGAAGTACCAGAAACGTCAGTAATAGCCTTGGTTAGCCAGGAAAGACGCGAGAACGATAGACGAGTGCCGACGCCACCTCCTTGTTCCTGCGCACCAGCTGCTCGCGTTACGTCATGGATAGTGATAGCGTCTGCCGGGGACTATAGTTAATAGTTTATCGACAAAGAAAACTTACATTGCGTTCTAACGGAACCATAAGAGCTCAACCTAGGGAGTTTTTCGAACTCCCTTTTTGAGAACAAGAACAACCGCGCGAACCATGCGGGTCGGAACACTTTGAAAACCGTGACGTCACACTAACGTACCGGCAGCATGGCACGAGGTAAAAAAAAAACAATTGCAAAGGGAGTCTTGTAAGAATGATTCACACAACTACATTAATTTAATGTTGTTCTACGTTGTCCCTTTCGGAACCTATTTTGTGAACAACCTTTATATTATTTAGACGTATACACGTGCAGCCCGCTGTGGCCACGGCGAATGGTATTAATGAGTAATTATTCTCATTGTGCACCTGATATCGTTTTATTGCGATAGCAGTTATATGGACACTCCAAGCGGATTTCTGCCGTCGCCGTGAGGTTCTGTATGAAGTCCAAAGGCGATAAAATCGTCGCCGCGCGCCGTATGATGCACATACAGCGTGCAAGGAACGCGTGCTTTCACGGAGAGCGAACGCACGGCGGAGAGCAAACGCGACCGTCGCGCGAAAGTCCGTGGGGGGATGGAAGCGAGGGAGGGGCGCCGCCGTTGTGCTCCGGAACCAACTGCGCATTTAGCAACCGCCCTGCGTAAGGGGATCTGGCGATTCAATCTCGTGCGCGAGAGGAGGAAAGCAGCTTCTACTCTGCCAGCAACTGCGCACTTGTACTTTGCGTGGCTGCGCGTGGTCGCGTGCACCGTATCTTGAAAGCGATCTGCCCACAGCTCCTGCCTTTGTATACGCGCTGTGCTTTCGCACAGTTTCCGTTGAAGCGATAGACCGCACGAACCTTCGCTCGCTGATACAGTCGCGCTTGCTCACGCCAGCGTTTTGACAGCAGTTGTCTGCGGTCATCGAGTGTGATCTTTTCATGTTTGCTTGTGCGCGCGTGACACCATGCTTGTTAATTCAGTTATAATTAAGCGAATGCGTTGAAGTTTATACAGCTGATAAAACTGCTATCCTTTCTACGTATAGCTCTCTACTAATTTGCTATCGCAATTGATGCTTCGCCTTTCGGGCGAAACTGCGACTTTCTTTATTCCACGTGGGCTTTCTAGACAACGGCCGTCAAGAACGGCAGAACTCGCTTGAATGCATGGTCGAATTGGTTAGTATATTGTCTGAGTCGGTAGTTCGAGGGAGGTCTTTTTTTATTCTATATTTTTACGAACATTTGGTATGCGTCTCCCTTGAAGGAACACAGAAACCTTCCTTCCTTCTCACGTGACCATGAAACGGCCGCATGCCTGCGGAACTCGCGCGTTTCTCACTTTCCGGCTGGTGCGGAGCCGTGAAAGTTGCCTTGGGAATGACTGCAAAGCCGGCGACGGTCGTTTGTCGGTCACGATGTTCTCGAAATATGCTCCTGTTACGGGTTGGAAACGTGCGCAGTCTTTCTGGCATTGCGTACATACCGCGCATGGCAGCGGTATATTATACAGGCTGGTTCATTGGTTGGTTTAAGGCCCTACATCCTGCGCTGCGTTTCAAGGGAGAGATGCGCGTAAGAACGCTTATAGTCCGAGTTCACTTGCAACTATAAAGCCGACCCGTGATCATACTATAAACACGAGGACCACCAACAGATTCTCCCAGGTCGCGTCTCTATTCTGAGAGACCTCGATGATGTACGCGCCCCATCATTATACTTGCTGAAGATTTAAATAGAAAAAGGGAAAGCAACAAACCGGCTTAAAGTAGCACTCATTCTTTAAAACCAGTTGGATCTGTTTAGTAATATCATCTTGGAAACTTTTTTCTTTACCGGTGTTTTGCAGTCGCGCAGCATGCCGAGGTCCGTGTTACCAAAAAAATTATTAGACGGAACTCTTGCTCTGCGATCACTCGGCTACCATGAAAATTATGGTAGTATACATATATTTGCGTAATATTTTCGTAATTGTGGATTCGGACGTTCCTGTGGCGTTATTTATTACGCTTCATCTTTCTAAATTTCCAAGCAATCATAGTTTTCTCAACATAGCGAGGTATTAAAGTCTCTGCGCAGTGCAGGATCTTTGATATATATTTGCCTTTATAGCGCGATATTTTGTTGAAGACGATTAATTTGCAAAGTCACAAAGCCGTGTGTAGCCAGTGAGGGCGAAGTTCAGGCAAATCCGCTTACTGCTCATCACTGCCATGCTCACTGAACCGCCATACTCTCAGCTACCGTATAGACGCTATAGCGCCACATTTCCCACTTGTGATGTTTGCAGGAAACTACGCCGAGGATTCACCGTTGCGCAGAGCTCTTCCGGAGGACGGTACAATGTTGACCGGCGATACGGTTTCGGGACGCGGACTTCAGCTTAAACGCGCTCCGCTATCTTGCACCGGCTTCGCCCCGTTGCCCCTTGGGGTAAGACAGGGCATGTCCTTATCTCGACTGCCTTCTTTCCCTTGAGAAGCCGGTGCACAAACACCACCAGAGAGCGCCGGTTGATAAGACAACTGCAGAAATGTCGAGAGACCCCGATATCCGTCGACATTGGTCAACCCTCGAAAAAAGTACGTTTAGACAGCTAGTCCATGAATAAATGTACTATTAGGACGTCTGTAGGCAGCCTATGTGGACTTGAGGCATCACAGTTTTTGTTGACCGATTTGTATGGATCTAATACAAACAACCTGTTTGATTTCGAGCGAGAGAGATGGAATAATAAAGGGCAAGGCAGGGAGGCTAACCAGATCGCAGTATCCGGTTTGCTACCTTGCGCTGGGGGAGGGGGAAAATGTAGGATAAAAGAAGAAAAGGGAGAGAGCACAAGACATGCGTGAAGTCCAAACACGTTGAAGTGTTTTTGTAGTCGCTCGCGTGCAAGGCCTTTATGCTGGCACTCGGTGAGGCCACGTTTGAATTTCCTGTGCACGAAAAGACGATAGCTTGTGGAGCACAAGGGATGTCAGCACTGTATTCAGGAAATCCAGAACATACACATCGCACTTTGAGCAGATGTTGTGTGCTGGTTGCTTAAGAGTACACGGGTGATGTCCATAAATGATTGTAGCACATATATGACTTGTCCATCTGCAGGTACCTCATCAGCAGGCGTAGTGCATTTAGAAGTGCATTCCCCGCAGATATAACGAAGGAAATAGGTTCTTAAACAACTACTCATAACGACAAGCATCTAAGCAGTCTATTTAAATTCTGCCGATGTCTTTAGGCTGTGCATACGAGTATTCATTCGTATAACGGAAAAACGATTACGGCTCTCGAAGGTACAGTAACGAAATCACGTGCGAGACCAGTGTGCCCGGGACCATTAATGGGCACCAAATTTGCGCCTATGAAATATATGAACATTTCTTGCCGTGCTTTAACACTTTTTATCAGCGACAAGTCGCATTCATTAAAGTTTTTATATGAGCTGTAATCACGGAAAACTTTTTGTGTTCGGGGTTGGACGCTAAGCGCCGACGAACTGCGATCACGCTGACGCTCGCACCCTCCTCTTGTACTTGAGGAGGGCGACGTCATGCGTTGTTCAAGGCGGAAGTTGCATAGAGGAGCACAACGGATTAAAGCATGGCTATCCATCTGTGCCGCATTTTTCCGAGTCACACTTGCGTTAACTCCTGAAAGTACTTTTTCCTTCCCTCCTTATTTTTCTCTCGTTGAGATTCTGAATGTATCGGAGAAATGCGGACGCAGGATCGAGATGTGGTCGGTGCATCGGTGCAATCCTTCACAGATGTCCCGCCCCAATTGCAATCTGCTTGCAGACTGAGCCGTTGCGGAGTGGAAACGGGGAGGGCGGAGATATGTCGCCACTCAAAAGGCAGACACACGGAACAGGTCGTAGACGAGCATTCTTTGTCACAAGCTTGGAGGCTTGTCGCCGGGTCCTGTGTTCGGGTTCACGTACCGCACTTGGCACTGCGAAGCTTGAAAGGGCGACGGACACCGTTGCGCTCTATCTGCGGCTTTGGCACCGAAGGCAATAATTAGAGAGGAAAGGCAGACAGGGTAACCAAATGTTAACGGTTTGCTGCCATGCACGGAGGTGGGGGAAAAGGGGCCAGATATAAGGGAGGAGGAGAAAAAGAGAAACAGAAAATCCGAGGACACGAATGCGAAATCATTAATGTGAACGCCGCTGAGCAGTCCTTCGAGTTATGAACTCCTCGCGGGCAAGGAAGCGCGTTGAGGTGCTTGGCCAATTGGCGTTAACGCCTCTTAGATAGCACAAGGCCGGTGCACTTCGATCCGTAACATCATGCTACCTTGCCCGACTGCCATAGAATAAATGGGTACGCTCTCGAGTAAGCCGCGGTGATTCTGACGTCACCGCTTTCATCACGCCGGGCTTGGAAATTGAAATTTCGGTCCAAGTAGCATGTCATAAAGGAGAGTGCATATGCCAGCTATCTATGAGGCGCTGGTTTGGCCCAGTGGGTAAGATACTCAGCCTCTGAGCATGGGGTTGTAGGTTCGAAATTCAGTACCGCCAACCTTTTTCCTTTCGAATTTATTCAGTTTTTTATATACATTAATTTCTTTATAGCGATTACCGAGGCGCAGTTAGAACGCAGGCGAGGGCTAAGAACGCGCGGATAACGCAGACTTGCGAGAGTGACGTGGCGTCGCGGCGATGCCCTCTTCCCTCACGCAACGCCTGGCGCGCCAGCGGGGCAGCAGCTGTTCTCTTTCGCCCGCTCTGCTTCGTCGAGACGTACACGTGACGTGGCGTCGCAGCCAATGGGAATTTAGGTGCCGTTCCGCTGCTACACGCCGGCTTTTTCGCTCAATGGGCCATTTGATGCTTTCACATCAAAAGAGAGTCCGTTGGTCGCAAAAAGCACGCTAATGTTCTCACGGGCAGCAGGAAGTTTTTCATAGCTTCCTTATATACACGTGTCGCTACAATAGGGCCGGTAACGCGCAATGATTTCGAGACTTTTTGATAAAGAGTGTGTCTACATGATAACGTCCATGCAGTGGGTACATGATGCAGCGAAGTGGATATAAAGTATGTTCAGCCGCTATTTATAACAATTGGAGTTGCACTTGTTTAATAAAAAGCTAAAAGCGCTGGATCCACCGCAGTATAAACTTTAGGAAAGCGAGTTTGATTGTGTGCAGGCCGATACATGTAGTTGCGAATTGCAAAAATATCGTGCTGTGATATACGGTGCCACGTAGTATACATATAGAAAGAATTCCCCCTGCTTCGATAGTGCTGAACGTTTAGTGCCTATAACAAGGATAAAATGACTTTGTTAATTTAAAACCGGATTGTGTACTTATGGAACGTCGTTTTTCGCTCCGTGAACTTAAATCAGCACATTTTAAATGAATTCTTTTTAACAGAACCCATTTAAAATTTCGCTCCAGTTTCTCGGTAAGTACGGCGTCCGTCATCTTTTAAACCTTTACCAGAATCGTAACCTTTAAACAAGTACTGCGAAAATAACGAGCTCGTAGTTGCTTCCGACACTCTATATAATATAGTTTTCGACTGCGTGCACAATATAAAAAATTGGAGGACGCTTAATCTTCGCCTTTAAGAGTGGAACGCGATAGTTTTCAAAGGTCCCTGAATGCTTGTCAGGCTTCCCAGCAACTGCTGCTTTCCTTTTTCTCCACCTTCGCCTCTGCGCGCCGCTGTTGGGCATGGTAGAAATGCTGGAAAAGGGGTTTGTGTTTGAGCTTCCTCGTTACAGAATTATGTTTTCTCGTACATTCAAATTACAATCCCGACGCTATCATGTCTCTAGGTTGTGGTTAAGTCGTACTTTACGATTTTATTGCGATAGCAATTATATGAACACTCCAACGCAGATTTCTGCCGTCGCCGTCGCCGTGAGGTTCCGTATGACGTCAACGGCAATGAAATCGTCGCCGCGCTCCGGACGCTGTATGTGCGAGTGAAAGGGCGCGAGGGACGCGCGCTTTCACGGGGAGCGAACGCACGTCGGAGAGCAACCGCGCGTTCTGCGCCGTGCTCCCTGAAGGGCTGCAGAATTAAGCGTCTCTTTCCTCCTTTCCATATATAGAGAGCAAATGCAACTTTTTCCGTCGCTCGAAAGGCTGCGGGGGGACGGGAGGGAGGGTGGAGAGGAGACGTTTAGCTGCCGCACCAAATACGTATTTATATAAAATCGCCGCGCGCGTTCGGTGCGAACGCGGGCAAAACGCCGACGGCGTCGACAACAGTTCTGCGCGTTGCTGGTGCTGCTGCATGTCCAAGTTTATACAGCTGATAAAACTACTATCCTTACTCCGTATAGCTCTCTACTAATTTGCTATCGCAATTGGTGCTTCGCCTTTCGGGTGAAACTGCGACAAAATTTTTTCTGACGGATTTTACTTTGAGAAATTCAATTTTGTTCACTAACGTCTTGCGCCACGCGGAGGGCCTGTTTCATCAGAGAGCCAAAGCCATCCACGGTTCGTGATGATTTTCTCCGCCACCGACTCCGGCGCGCCCACGCCGACGCTGGATTTTCTGCGTCAAGGGGCCCTTAACGCTATCGATTTAAAATGTGAAATATTTCGACTGTTGCTTTGTGCAAAGCATTCCGATCGGTCAGCGGTGCGGGCCGTTCAGGATACAGATACATTGTTCGCTGAATTGCGCAATTTATTTCGGTCTATGGCGGCGGCTCGCGGTTCTAAAGAAAGCGAAGGCGAGAGGCTGTGTTGCAAGTCCGGTTGTATGCGAACGAGCACACGTATACAGCGGCGTCGCTTCGATCGGCCGTGATCCCTAGTTGGCACCCATCCATGGTCCCTGCTAGCGTGTGCGCAGGCTTTTGGCAGACGACTGGGCGTCGATCCATCGTGTGCTGCACCCTGCGAAGCCGCGGCAGCACTGTCAGTTTGTCAAGGTTCTTTTCTCGAAGAGCGATTTGCGTAACTGCTTTGCGCACATGCCTTATTACAGGTTCATCAGACAACGAAGCCGACAATTATTTTTTGTATAAAATGGACGAACGATTGCCGGGGAGGGGGGTGGGGGATGGAAGGTCGCACGTTTTTCTCCTGTACTGTATAAGTGAGAAAAAGTCTATATTTACTGAATAAGAAAGTAGGCGAGACACAAAGATTGCGACTTAAGTCATCTCATCTTTAAATAAATGCGATTAAAGAAAAATTGGTGCAGCGAAAAAGTGCGCCTTATACATTTCTCAATATTCATGGTCATAGAGTTCGGAGGACTAACCTTCTTTATTATAATTAATTAAGGGGTCCTGAACCACCCTTCGCGGCTTGGCGACGAAACAGAGTCCGCGAATAGCACGTGGACATCTCAGCCACATCTTCCAGTAGTGCGCGGCGCGTGGAGCTCGCAAGAGTCACCTTTATCTCAAACGCTCTCTCTTCAACAGAAGCCTGCTCCTCACTCTTTACTGGACGCCTTATTTCGTAATATAGCAGATTCCCATACACGGCTGCTATTGGCCAATAGCTGACATATATCAAGAAGCGTGTTTGGATCAGTGCGCTTCTTGCTACTGTTACTGTGTATATTTATCGACACAGTTTAATAAACAGGCTGAAGTAAGCGAAAATTTGTTTTCGAATTTCGATATTGATTACGTACTTCGGAAGAAGCCGACTATCGTTCTTTCTTTTTCTTTCTTTCTTTATTACACACATATACTTTTCATTTTACAAGATACACACAATCTGTATGGTCCCTTAGCCAATGGCTAGTACGGGGCCCATTTAGAAATATACATATAAGAAACTGTCATACAATTTGGTATAAGTGTAGCCAAGTTAGTTAACAAAAAATATAAGAAAATACAACACTTCGCAAAATACACAAAAATATCTGAGTAATAATAGTACATAGATTTGCTAATAAGAACATGTAGTGTTGGTATTAACATTAATCTATTCGACAGGTTAACAACGAGAACAGGAAAATTACATCACTTCGTAATAAACACATGAAAACCTTTGATAAAGTGAGTATACATGGTCTAACAAAAATAGAACTTAAATATATATCAGTTTAGGAAGAAGAGAGAAGTACTTCAAAGTAGTAATTTTTCATTGCTCTCAGCAAGTTCTGCGAGTTCTTTATATAGTGCGGAATACCATTCCAGACTTTCGCACCAGCGTACTGTAGCAGTCGTTTGCCATAGGCGTTTTTTATTGGCGGAATATTTAGGTTACCAAAAGTTTGGTTCCTGGTGTGGCGTAGTGGCGTAAAGAGTAACGAAATGGGGAATGGCTCGTTGTGTCTTATAACATTGTTAATACATGTGGCTAATCTTAATTCTCGTACAAAATCAAAAGGCAAGATTTTTAGCATAGAGAACAGGGGTTTGCTTGGTTCATAGTATCGCGAGAAAGTTATCGTACGTATAGCTCGTTTTTGCAAACGTCTTACTTGTTCAAGGTAGGAATTATATGTCAAACCCCAGGATTCTACACAGTACAAAAGGTGGCAGTTCACTAGAGTAAAGTACAAAATGCGGAGTACTGAAGCGTCAAAATATTCACGGGCTTGCACGAGGGCATAACAACTTGAGGCTAATTTAGAACAGACAGCATCTATCTGAAGCTGCCAATTTAAGCAGCTATCTAGAAGGACACCAAGGTAAGAGAAAGAGTCAGTACGTTCGATAGGGCAATTATAAATACGTAATAGCATATCATTATGTGGAGTAGTTTTAGTTCGGGAGTGGAATACCATATATTTTGTTTTATTGGGATTTATGGTAAGCTTGTTAGCAGCAAACCAATCAGCAAGTTTGACTAGTTCTGTATTCATTTTTTCTTCTATATCAGAAGTGTTATCACCGGTAATAATTAGGGCGGTGTCGTCAGCATACATGAGCATTTCGGCGGTGGTTAGTACTTGGGGTAAGTCGTTTATGTATAGCAGGTACAACAACGGACCTAATACAGAACCTTGTGGCACACCTGTTTGTATGGATTGAAGGGAAGAAGTAATGTTATTAATAGTTACCGTTTGTTGACGACCTTTAAGGTAACTCTGAAAGAAATCCCATATAGTGTCGCGGAAACCATATTTACGTAATTTGTAAAGTAGGATTTCGTGGTCGACGGTATCAAATGCTTTTTTGAGGTCAAGAAAAACCACCACGGCGAATTTGTTATTTTGAAGGGCGGTATTTAATGTCTGACTTAGTGTAAGTACTGCTGTGTTTGTAGAACGCATAGGTCGGAACCCATGTTGATGTGGACATAACACATGGTATTTGTCCAAAAATGAGTGCATGTGTTTTGCTATTATTTTTTCAAAAATATTGTTAAGAACACTTAGTACAGATATCGGGCGGTAGCAAGAAGGGTCAGACCTGTCCCCCTCTTTATAGACAGGGGTAACCTTGGCTATTTTGAATGTCGATGGATATATTCCAGCACTTAATGAGTGATTAAATAGATCGCATAAAATTTCTCCTATTATATCAATCGTCTGTTTTATAACACGCGCTGGAATCTCGTCCAGACCTGGTGCTTTAGTAACTACAAGCTTACTTACGATATACATAATTTCACACAGCTCTATATTATTTATAACAAAACTATTTGTCGTGGAAATAGGCTCATACGATGCTTTGCTGGGACGAGGCAACGTTTTGGCCAAAGAAGGACCAACATTGGTAAAGTAAGTGTTAAAGTCATTGACAGTATCCTCAGTAACGTTATCAGGTACAATTGTTTTATCGCGAGTGTGTCCTGTTGCTTCGTTGATTATTTGCCAAGTTTTCCGTGAGTTACCAGCAGCTTGTTCAACAAGGTTGGAGTAGTATTCTTTTTTACTTTTACGTGACATTGCTACAGATTTATTACGGGCAGTTTTGTACTCACTTAGGAGATGGGCATTATGCTTATCGCGTTTCCATTTATGATACCAATAGTCCTTTGTCTTAAGCGCATCTAATAAATTCTTGGTCATCCAGGGACAGATTGGTATCTCATATGTGCGTCTACTGATGATAGTCGCGCTCGGCCACGCAATTAAACTTTGGCCGCCCTGCTTATTGGTGTCGTAGCCGTCGGTTCTTACTAATTTCGACTAGATTTGGACTCTCAACTAGCCTCGAACCACGCAACCACACGCATGCTTGCGAGCGCGCGCCCCCTCCTGGCCGCTCCTGGTTAGACGCCTTGGCAGACTCGCTTCGTATTGAGCTATTGATGGCGCTTCAAAATGAGCAAGTTTGATGTGATCCGTCGGTCAAGCTGGTGCTGGACAAAGCTGCTCTGCACCACGTAGCACGGCCAGATTGGAGCATATGAGCGCGAGCGCGCACTCAAGCCTTGTCGTGCACGATGCAAACGCTGCGCATACACACTACAGTCATAGAATAAAGACCAACTTTATACGAGCTACAGTTGCTGCGGTCTGCTACGTAGCGTGGATACCGCGGCCGCCGTGAGGGGCCGGGACGAGTCCGTTGGCTGAGCGCACTGCGGCTCGCTGAGGACAACAGCGTTTTGCGCGTCGTAGGCGCCAAAATCGGTAGTGGCGTCTACGTGAACATCCAAAATCAAATTTCAACTGCGAGCTAGGGTGACGTTCAGTAGGCGGTGCGTTGTGGGCTCGTCCCGCTCTGCCGCAGCCTTCGCAGTGCAAGTCATTGAAGAAGGGGCGGAAGCACCGCGAATGGGGTGCCATCAACTCCGCTTCTGCTGAACGCATTGAAGTACTTTTTGCGGCAAAGTATTTCTGAAATAGTCTATTTTAACTTCAAATGCATTTCTCGACTTCGATAAAATGTGATTGAGGGCCCCTTTAATATACTACTCAGATATTCTATTTAATTTTTACAATATTCCTTTCTAGTTTTTTCTACTCGACGACTCATGGCTTATCCGCGTAGCGGGTTGCGCCATATCCCGTAGGATCAACCAACCAACTATAACCTGAGCGGCACGTCTCTGCAGTAGTCGTCACGCTGTCCTATACTGTCCAGTAGCTGTGCCTTGTCACTTTATGCATGTCTACTTCGCAGTCCTGTCGGTACTCGAAGGAGCTTCTCTTAAGCTGTGTTTAGGTAAGCGCCTGTTCGGCACATTGAACATTTCTGACCGATAAATGGCTGTAAATTGAGGCACAGATAGAATATACGTATGACAAAGTGTAATCTCCGTTTCATGCAGTATTTTTGCCTGCCTGTATATACAGGATACCGTGGCCTCCGTATCCGATAAGAGAAGTTGAAGTTACGAACACAAAGCAGACGAAACTTCAGCAGGACAAAGAAAAGCGCATACTACAGAACAAGCGCTTGTTGACCGATGTTCGCTTATTTCTTTCTTTAATTCTTTCCGTTTCTTCCATTATCAAACGCACAACATGTTAAACATACGTGTGAGTGAACCATTTTATTAGACGCTAGACTAGTTAGGATACTCCTGCGCCTTTTAAGTTGCGCTGTTTCAACTTAGTTAAGTTCGTTGAAGTATCGGAAGTTCAAACAGATCTGTAAAACAAACGTGCATAGGAGAGTCACTGGTGTAATTAGCATTAAATGTTTACGGGAGGCAGGACCTGCGGAAAAAAAAATATTTCAGCCTGGGCGCACAGCCTGTTATTGAGATTACACCTGCATGTGTTAGTGGTATACATGACTAACATAGTGATGTACTGTTTTACAAGCTGCAAGTGAAAACGGGACTGAAATTGGGCTTCTTCGCGTAACGCGCATGCTTTCGACGCCGACTGTACGTTGTTGCAGCTTTGAGCCGTCCGAGGCAGATGCCGTCCAGGGCCGCAGCCTGCAGCACGGGCGAGCCGGGACGGCGCGGAGAGAGATATATGTCCGACGCGGTGACCTGGTCATCCTTGTAGAAGGGGCGATTCGCGAGCGCGTGTCTGCCCCGATTTAGCCAGCGCGCGGAATTCCGGCCCGAGCTTCTGCCGCCCCCGGGTCCAAAATAAACGCCGCCGCCCACGCGGCTATTCTGTTTATCGCTGAAGCCACAGTATAAGCCGGCGCGGCGCGTCTGTGTACCAGGACCGATCGCTTGGACAAGCTTCGCTTCCCTTTCCCATTCTGCGTCTTCTCATTTGGGAAACCCGCACTCTCACATATAATACAGCGTATAGTCACCGCCTCTACAGCGAACGTCTCTACAATGAAATAACCTGTATAACGAAGGCATAATTCTGTCCCGGTTCTATTGATAGCTGTGTGGTGCGCGACCTTTACAACGAAGTGACCTGTATAACGAATGATTTCGGAGGCCCCAATCACTTCTTTATAAAGGCGTTCGACATAGTATATAGTTCTAGCACCTTTGGCAGCAAAAGTTCACGACGAACCGCGCGAGCAGTTTAAGAAGTGATCTTTTCTTTTTCCGCAAGGCAGGTGTCATTAGATAATGACAGGTGTGCCGTCCACGCTCCACCTGTCATTATAGTTGTGTCGCAGTGTATTATGCTGATCGATCCTGCGGGCCAAACATGCTAGAAAATTTAGTAGCTGTATTGTTTTCCACGTCACTTGCGTTACGTAAAACATTGGCAGTGGTGGCAGATTCCCTGCCCTTCCCTATTCTCTCTCCTCTCTCTTTCGTTCCCGAATTCGTCAATTCTCCGCCATGACGCGCGTGCGCTTGCATGCATGATACTTTATGAAGAGGCCGGAGAACGTACCTCGCCAACATTCCGTATCTAATTTAGATAAATTTCTTAACTGGGATTACTGACGCGAAGCTGGCACCGTGGCGTGAATGCGAATGTGAGAAGAGCGTCACGAGCTGTTATTCTGGGTTGTAGGTCCCGTCTCTCTCTCTCTCTCTCTCTATATATATATATATATATATATATATATATGGGCTGGTGATGATGATAAGAAACGAGAAGAAAAGAAACCGAGGGGCCTGATTTTTTATTATAGTTAGAACATAAGAAGCCAACAAAACAATGACACGAAAGACAGCATGGCGGAAATGACTTGTAGGTCTTAATTGAATTCACGGTGTAATATATACGTATACCCTTTAGGTGAGGACACTCGCCAGACTCGATCGACCAGATAAAGAGCAAAGGCGCGTGCCGATCGGCCCGGTGACGGCAGCGGATACCTATCGGCAGTACGACGCAACTTCAACACAGAAAACTTTTTATTGATTTAATCTCCCGTTGTTATAGAAACCGGCGGTTCGCGGGAAATCCGAAATGATTGAGTGACGCGCGAAAGTAGGTCACCGGGGAGAGGGCATGCGTGCGTTCCTTGTCGGCGCAAGCGCTCGCCTGCGTTCTAACTTAAGTTGCGATCGTTCCGCCGATAGGTATCCGCTGCCGTCACCGCCCCGATAGACGCGCGCCCTTGCTACTTTATCTGGTCGATCGCGTCTAGCAAGCAGGCCGAGAAGTGTCCCCACCTAAAGAGTATATATCTTACACCGTGATTGAATTAAATAAATGATAAGTAGACTGAAATGAAAGTGGATAAAAAAATAATTATGTGCGCGCGCGCCTCGGGTCGGGCTGGGTTGGGTATATTCCTGCAAACTGCACAAGTGGCAATGACCTGTACCTCCGCGTCTTTTGAATGAGAGAAACGATTCGACGTGTGCGAACGGCTCTTACGAGTTACTTGACTTCCTTTGCGATAAGGTGGTGTTTATTCACGCATTAACGCGCATTTATTCAGTCTATAATTTTCCGTGGAGCTGCGGTTTTGAGAAGTCTGACTCGTCCGGGGCAATGGACTGAAGCACGTTAGCGATTTCCATGGTGTAGTTGGATCATCACTCTTCGAATGTCCAGTCATCCCTGAGCAATAACAGTGAGATATAAAAAAGAAAAAAGGTATACATGCTCCTATAAGCTCACACCCAGGTTAGCGGCGTTCAATGATAGCTTTTAAGGAAGCAACGCGAGGAGGAGGAGGAACAAACTTTTATTTAAACCAGCAGTTTAGCTGGTTTGGCAACGCGAGTATTTTTTTTTTTTTACGTAGTAGACGTGTTATCACAGTGGTTATCACTCACTTTAACACGGGTAGACGTGTTATCACTCCATGTATGACGAGCCTTTATGGCGAGCCTGTGACTAAGCTCGCGCGCTTCGATCGTTCCTCAGTCCGAGTTGACCGAGTGCGTTGCACAGGTGGGCGACAACCGTCTGACGAAATCTGCCCTCGAACACCATACTCGGACATGCGGACAGCTTCCAACTTGCCGCACCTCTTCGATTTATTTACGCGAGGGCGGAAACTCAGCGGCAGATGGTCTGTGCGTTGTTCTGACGCACGGCATAGGCGCGTCAGAGCGGAAGGCTGAGCCGGCATTTTCGGTCAGGGAACAACGGCGCAGCTCAGCGCTTCCTGTTTTGACTGCGGGAACGGTTGTTCCTCTATAAAGAGAGCCATCGATCTTTGATTGTTAGCGACGCTGTAGACAGGGGCTCCGCAGCACGCCTTGTGCTCGACTCGCTAAAACAGCATTGGCCGCTCTAATGCAGTTCTGCGGGCGTTGATTTTTAGACCGAGAGGTTGCGCGGCCGCGTTTGCGAAAAAGGAACGTGCCGACTTAAGTCCGCGCCTTTGTCTCTGTTAAGACTTCTTTGTCAATGTCAACCTCGATAGCTTTTAAGGAAGCAACGCGAGTATTTTTTTTTAACGTAGTAGACGTGTTATCACAGTGGTTATCACTCACTTTAACACGGGTAGACGTGTTATCACTCCATGTATGACGAGCCTTTATGGCGAGCCTGTGACTAAGCTCGCGCGCTTCGATCGTTCCTCCGAGTTGACCGAGTGTGTTGCACAGGTGGGCGACAACCGTCTGACGAAATCTGCCCTCGAACACCATACTCGGACATGCGGACAGCTTCCAACTTGCCGCACCTCTTCGATTTATATATATATATATATATATATATATATATATATATATATTGTCACGATATGATTCACGCCAACATCGATGAAGAAGACGCTGATGATCGGGCGCGCGCTCTCCGCCATATGGTTGACGCTTGATCGCCTTGTAAATATACTGTAAATACGTTTTCCTGTTGTGTTTGCCTCCCCGTAACATCTTGGTGGAAGTGCTGGGGGTATAACGCAAGACGGAGCTCCGCAGCGGCCGCCAAGTCGCCACTCTAGGCATGTCCACCAGCGGTGAAACTGCGTCAGCGGCGGCCGCCATGCCAACCGTCGTCCTGGCTCCACCCCGTGACCCTGGGACCTTTTCCGGCACTGCTGGCGACGACGTCGACAAATGGATTCGACTCTACGAATGCGTAAGCGCACATTACAGGTGGGACCCGACCATGATGTTGGCGAATGTCACATTTTATCTAAAGGGCACGGCGAAGGCCTGGTTCGACAACAACGAAGAGGAGCTCACAAGCTGGAGCGTATGCAAGACTAAACTTCGCGAGTTGTTTGGCCAACCTGCAGGCTGCCAGCGTGCTGCCAAGCAAGAGCTTGCCTCGCGTGTGCAGACGCCTACTGAGTCGTACTTGACCTATATTCAGGATGTGCTGACCCTTTGCCGGAAGGTTGACGCCAAGATGACAGAAGCCGATAAGGTTGCGCACCTGCTGAAAGGGATCGCGGACGATGCGTTTAACCTGATCGTGTTTAAAAACTCTTCGACAGTCAACGAGATTATTACTGAATGCCGACGCTTCGAAGATGCTAAAAGCCGACGTATCGCCCACCAATTAGCCCGCCTTCCGAACACGGCAGCGACATCAACGTGTGAGGATGTTCGTATGCCGACTCAGCCTTTAACATCGGAGACCATCACCCGAGTCGTTCGACGCGAAATTGAAGCCGCATCGCCCGCACATTTAATGCGAGGAGAGACCTGTGATGCCCCACCTACGATATCCCTTATACAATCCGTTGTTCGTCAAGAACTGGCAAACGTGGGCCTTCAAACCATCTGCTCTGTGAACCACCCTGACAGTTACCCTTCGGCCACCTTCAACCCTCTCCAACGCCGTTACACCACTCCGAATTATCGCGACCCGAATGCGTGGCGGACGCCTGACGACAAGCCCATTTGCTTTCGATGTGGACGTGTTGGACACATTTCACGATATTGCCGAAGTCCTTGGCCCTCGTCTTCTCGACCCAACTCATCCAGCTTCCGCTACCCACCCCGAAGCCAGCACCAGGTACCAAGCCAACCTGACCAGGAAACATCTGCCGAGACCACTACTACTACCGCCCATTACAGCCGCTCGCCCTCCCCACGACGCCGACCTTCTCGGTCACCCCCACCACGCCGTTCCCCGTCCCCGTCTTACTCCCGGCGTTTTCCTTCGGGAAACTAACGGCTGCAGCTCCTGGAGGTGATGCTGCTATTCCGACCTGCTCTCCAATTCCTCTGTTGACGCTCCCTACCAATCAGAACTTGATCGACGTTGAAGTGGATGGCCTACCTGTTACTGCTTTGATTGACACTGGCGCCCATATTTCTGTTATGAGTTCTCACCTCCGCCGGCAGTTGAAGAAAGTTATGACCCCTGCGCCATCACGTGTTGTCCGTGTGGCCGACGGTGGTACGTCTCCCGTAGCTGGCCTTTGGACCGCACGTGTCAGTGTTGCCGGCCGTCGAACTTCTGTTTTGTTCACCGTCCTCGTCTGCTGTTCCAATGACGTCATCCTCGGTCTTGACTTTTTGTCCGCCCACTCCGCCCTCATCGATTGTTCCGCTGGTACTGTACAGCTTGACCTACCAAGTGTGATTGATCCACCCGGACCAATCAAGAGTCGGCTCTGTTCTGCTGAGCACGTCCGTTTGCCGCCACAAGCCGTTACTTGTGTTGCTGTGACGCCCTCTCCACCAGTCCCCGACGGTGATTATGTGCTCGCTCCCATCACCGCCGTTCTGTTGACGCACAGTGTTGGTTTGCCTCACACTGTTATCACTCTACGGGACAATCTTACTTGTCTTCCTGTGATTAATTTCGGACTGTGTTCACAAGTGCTCCCACAAGGCATTTCACTCGCTATGCTGACGCCCTCCTACGATTACGTTATCTCGACCTTGTCTCCTCCTGATGCTGGTCGGTCGCACACCACTGATATCCCGTCTTCTTCGCCAGATCTGTCTCCTCCCGACCTGAAGAAAATGATTGCTCCAGACCTTTCGCCCCATCACGCTGACGATCTCCTTCGCCTCCTCTTCTCTTATAGGGACGTCTTTGACCTTTGCGACCGTCCTCTGGGTCAAACCTGCGCTGTCAAGCACCGCATAAACACTGGCGATGCCCATCCGATCCACCGACGGCCATACCGCGTCTCTCCAGCTGAGCGCCGCATCATTCAAAGGGAGGTCGACAAGATGCTTGCCAAAAATATAATCGAGCCATCCTGCAGCCCTTGGGCTTCTCCTGTGGTTCTTGTTAAAAAGAAAGATGACAGTTGGCGATTTTGCGTGGACTACCGGCATCTCAACAAGATCACCAAAAAAGACGCGTACCCGCTCCCACGCATAGACGACGCCCTGGATTGCCTTCACGGCGCCAAGTATTTTTCTTCCATCGACCTTCGGTCAGGATACTGGCAGATAGCCGTTGATGACATGGACCGTGAGAAGACCGCTTTTGTTACCCCTGACGGCCTTTATCAGTTTAAAGTCATGCCTTTCGGCTTATGCAACGCCCCGGCCACCTTCGAACGCATGATGGACACTCTCTTACACGGTTTTAAATGGTCCATTTGCCTGTGTTATCTTGATGACGTCATTGTATTTTCACCGAACCTTGAAACGCATCTCGACCGCCTTTCTTCTATCCTTTCTGTTTTTCGCAAAGCCGGCCTGCAACTTAATTCATCTAAGTGCCATTTCGGACGTCAGCAACTTATCATGCTCGGTCATCTCGTCGACTCAACCGGTGTTCGCCCCGACCCTGACAAAGTTCGAGCTGTGCAGCAGTTCCCCGTTCCGACTTGCACAAAGGAAGTTCGTAGCTTTCTGGGACTGTGCTCCTACTTCCGTCGTTTTGTGAGGAATTTCGCGGAAATCGCACGCCCTCTCACAAACTTACTGAAGAAAGGCGTCTCGTTCATTTGGGGTGCTGCACAGGCTGCCGCCTTCTCTACCCTCATCACGTCGCTCACTACACCACCTGTCCTGGCTCATTTCGACAGCTCCGCTCCAACAGAACTCCGCACCGATGCCAGCGGCTACGGAATCGGCGCTGTTTTAGTCCAGCATCAGAATGGGCATGCCCGTGTTGTCGCCTATGCCAGCCGTCTCCTCTCCTTAGCCGAACAGAACTACTCTATTACAGAACGGGAGTGTCTTGCTCTCGTTTGGGCGGTGGGCAAATTCCGCCCCTATTTACATGGCCAGCATTTCACTGTGACTACCGATCACCACGCACTTTGCTGGCTTTCGTCGCTTAAGGATCCCACTGGGCGTCTTGGTCGCTGGGCACTCCGGCTCCAAGAATACACTTACTCTGTTTCTTATACATCTGGCCGATTGCACCGGGATGCTGACTGTTTGTCCCGCAATCCCGTGGATCCGCCTGAAGCCTCGGATGACATGCCTGCATGTGTACTCTCGCTCTCCGCTTTAAGCCACATCCGTGATGAACAGCGCCGTGATCCCATTTTAAGTGAGCTTATTCAGAAGCTGGATTCCGCCACGCCCGATCCTTCCCTTCGCCTCTTCGTGCTTAAAGATGACACGTTATATCGCTACAACGTCCACCCGGACGGACGCGAACTGTTGCTCGTCGTTCCTACGCATCTGCGCTTGAGCGTTCTCGGCCAGCTACATGACGTCCCGACCACTGGTCACCTTGGAGTCTCCCGGACCTACGATCGCGTTCGGCGTCGCTTCTTTTGGCCCGGTCTTTACCGCTCCGTTCGTCGCTACGTAGCTGCTTGTGAACCCTGCCAACGCCGAAAGAAACCACCTAAGCCTCCTGCTGGCCTCCTTCAGCCCCTTGACGTCCCAGCTGACCCCTTCTTCCGAGTTGGCCTTGACCTCCTCGGTTCTTTCCCGACCTCTACTGCTGGAAACAAATGGATTGCCGTTGATACGGACCACTCCACCCGCTACGCAATTACACGCGCTCTCCCTACCAGCTGTGCTACGGACGTTGCAGATTTCCTACTACACGATGTCATCTTACATCACGGAGCCCCTTGTCAACTCCTCACTGACCGTGGCCGTTACTTTCTCTCCAGAGTTATCGATGACCTGCTTCGCTCCTGCGCCACCAAACACAAATTTACGACGGCTTACCACCCGCAAACTAACGGCTTGACTGAGCGCTTCAACCGGACGCTTACTGACATGCTTTCTAGGTATGTCCCATCTGACCATCAAGACTGGGATGTTGCGTTGCCCTTCGTTACATTCGCTTACAATTCCTCCCGTCATGATACTGCTGGTTTCTCACCCTTTTATCTTCTGTTTGGCCGCGACCCAACGTTACCTTTTGACACTATCCTCCCCGATGCCGTCCATTTGCCCACTGAGTACGCTCGTGATGCCATTTCTCGAGCTGATGAGGCACGTCAAATTGCTCGCCGTCGCCTTACTACATCGCAAGGCCACCAGAAGCACCGCTACGACTCCCGTCATCGCGACGCTATCTATACTCCGGGTGCCCTTGTGCTTCTGTGGACTCCGACTCGGCGTGTTGGACTCTCAGAAAAATTGCTTTCGCGGTACTCCGGACCCCAGTAGCGCACCCAGGATCTCTGCCAGGGGGGGGGTTGACAGTTTGCCAATACCATTTAAAGAGCGCTAATTTCACTTTCTTCGGGGGAAATTGTCAAAAAATGCGCTTTTTGCGAGTGTGCAGACGATTGCGCGTCTTACATCTTAGTTGCAGTACTGAAATGCGTTAGGAAAGAAAAGGGGTTAAACAAAAGAGGGGGTTAAGTCGGCCTCAGGGGGGGGGGGTTACAACCCCCGAATCACCCCCCGTCGGTGCGCCACTGCCGGACCCTACCGTGTATTACGTCGTATAACAGACGTCACGTATGAGATTGGCCCGCTCGAGTCTTCCTCGCCAACCGTTTCAATCACCTACTGACGTTGTTCACGTATCCCGCCTGAAACCTTACCACTCGCCTGGATCATTGCAAGCACCGTGACGGTGCTTGAGCAGCCGGGGGTCATGTCACGATATGATTCACGCCAACATCGAAGAAGACGCTGATGATCGGGCGCGCGCTCTCCGGCATATGGTTGACGCTTGATCGCCTTGTAAATATACTGTAAATACGTTTTCCTGTTGTGTTTGCCTCCCCGTAACAATATCATCAATATATTCACCCGGATGGAGACATTCAAGCTCATGTAATTCCCTCAGAAGTCTATACAATTCTTTGTAATTATTCTTTTGTTCAAAGGTCAATATTGATGATTCTTCGATAGCTATCATTTTAACTTCCTGTTTCATTAATTCTCACACAGCAAAAAGAAGCAAGTCCTTGCGGCATGACAGATGAGCTATAAGCTCAGTAACACGCTTTCGGAAGCACTCACGCGAAAGTAGTTGGTTATTAAATTTCCACAACTCCCAGCACATACGCCAGCTTGGTATCGACGACTACCAAAAGATGTTCAGACTAGGCAATGGTCACTAAAGAACACAGGGTGCACAGTGTAACCATGAATAAGAGATAGGACGCTAAGCGAAATGTAAATTCGATCAAGCCTTGCATGCGAGATACCTTGAAAATGCGTGTAGCGACACCCCGCTTTTTCATGTTCCCCAATGTCCACAAGCTGATAATCACACATCAGGCGTTGCAACGCATCACCACTTGGATCACGTCTCAGCCTCAATGACGTACGATCTTGCACATTACATACACAATTAAAGTCCCCAAAAAGAACCAATGCACGATCAGTAGACAAATGATGTTCTAGAGATAAAAAGAAACCCTCTCGTTCACGTAGCTTGTTCGGGGCATAAACACACACAAATCTAAAGCTAATACCACTGATATCAATATCACACCATATTCGGCGCCCTTCCCTATCTGTAAACAAATGAGCTTACCAGGCGGCTAGCAGATGGCAGAGCGAAGTCGAATTTGCCAACAACTCCTTTATAGCAATTGCTGCGATTTGGTGGATGTCTCATTTTCCCTTTAATTACTTCTCTCCACCTAGCGGGTTTCGGCTGAACTATTACGTCAATAAACCTATTTATATGGCTTTCATAGATTATGAAAAAACATTTGATTCAGTAGAGATACCAGCAGTCATAGAGAAATTGCGTAATCAAGGAGTACAACAGGCATACGTGGATACCTTCGGAATTTACCTTCGGATACCTTCGTGAATATCTACAAAGATTCCACAGCTACATTGCTTCACCAGAAGAAAAGTAGAAAGTTACCTATAAAGAAAGGAATCAGGCAAGGACACACAATACCTCCAATGCTATTCACTGCTTGCTTAGAAGAAGCATTCAAGCTCTTAGACTGGAAAGGCTTAGGAGTGAGGATCAACGGCGAATATCTCAGCAACCTTCGGTTTGCAGATGACATTGTCCTATTCAGCAAGAATGGTTACAAATTACAACAAATTATTGAGGACTTTAACCGAGAAAGTGTAAGAGTGGTGTTGAAGAATGATATGCAGAAGACACAGATAATGTTCAATAGCCTGGCAAAGGAACAAGAATTCGAGATCGCCAGTCAGCATCTAGAGTCAGTAAAGGAGTACGTTTATCTAGGTCAATTACTCACAGGGCACCCTGATCACGAGAAGGAAATTTACAGAAGTATAATATTGGGCTGAAGTGCATACGGCAGGCACTGTCAAATCCTGACTGGGACCTTACCAGTGTCGTTGAAAAGAAAAGTGTACAATCATTGGATTCTACCGGTGCTAACATGTGGTGCAGAAACTTGGAGGTTAACAAAGAAGCTTGACAAGTTAATGACCGCATAAAGAGCAATAGAACGAAAAATGTTTGGCCTAACGTTAAGAGACAGGAAGAGAGCGGTGTGGATCAGAGAACAAACGGGGATAGCCGATATTCTAGTTGACATTAAGCGGAAGAAATGGAGCTGGGCAGGCCATGTAATGCGTAGCATGGATAACTGGTGGACCATTATAGTTACAGAATGAATACTAAGAGAAGGGGAGTGCAGTCGAGGCCGGCAAAAAACTAAGTGGGGTGACGAAGTTAGGAAATTTGCAGGCGCAAGTTGGAATACGCTAGCGCAAGACAGGCATAATTGGAGATCGCAGGGAGAGGCCTTCGTCCTGCAGTGATATAGGCTGATGATTATCACACCTTGTACCTTCGGCAGTGCTGCAACAAGCTTGTGAGATAAAGTATAGCTGACAAGGTGGACCACTGGGTCAGCGTAAGAAGCAAGATAGATAGATAGATTCAAAGTGCTTAAAGTAGGCAAATAATGCGAATCACAGAAAAGCAATTATGCAGATCTCACGCACTGTGGGAACCGCACTGTAAGCGAAGTTTTCATGAGCCAATAATGAGGCAATATGGCACATTGCGACTAGAAACGCAGTGCAGATATAAGTAACGAACGCCTGCTTCTGCCACCATATAGTGGCTTTGCAGAGAAATAATTTTTATTCAACATTAAAACTTGTTGAATCACGAGACGGCGTGCTTGACCTTGTAGAAACGCACCACTTACGGTAAGATGACGCAGCGCATTTCGGTGACGACGCGTCGCGTAACTTTTAACGCGACAGCGTTAAAATTTCGCAGAAAATCGGGCGTCGCCGTCGGTGTCAGCGTTGGCGTCAGCCTCTGGTGGAAATAATCATGCCGAACCACATTATCCCGAACCACCCCGACCGAGCGGGCCCTTCGCGTGGCGCAAGGCGTTAGGGAAGAAAAATTGAATTTATCAAAGTAAAACCCTTCAGAAAAACAGTAAAGTACTCCTTAACGACAATGTACAGACGTGATAGCGTCGGATTGTAGTTTGAATATACGAGAAAAATCCTATAAACAGCCAGCGATATTTGAATGCTATCGCGTTCCACTCTCAAAGGCGCCGCTTAAGCGTCCTCCAATTCTGGTGGTGTTTCGCTGTACTTTGGTTCTTGGCAAAATTGAAGGGAATGTTGAAAACAGAGCCTTTCTAAATTCCGACCGGGCCCCATGTCGTAGCAAATACGATGTCGGCGTCAATGGCGTCCAATAACGCTATCGCGTTCCACTCTTAAAGGCGAAGCTTAAGCGTACTCCAAATTTTTATCTTCGCCAGCGGGAAGATGCGCGCGCTCACTTTTAAATTTCTTCGCGTTTACTCCCACTTTTCCATATCGATTATGTATGCTTCGAGCCTTTGTCTCGGGGCCGATACCGGAGATCATCATCGGCCTATATTTATGCCCACTGCAAGACGAAGGCCCCTCCCTGCGATCTCATGTTACCGCTGTCTTGCGCAAGCTGATTCCAACTTGCGCCTGCAAATTTCCTAACTTCATCACCCACCTAGTTTTCTGCCGTCCTCGACTGCGCTTCCATGCTCTTGGTAGCCATTCTGTAACTGTAATGGTTCAGCAGTTATCCATCCTACGCATTACATGGCCTGCCCAGCTCCATTTTTTTCTTTTGATGTCAATTAGAATATTGGCTATCCTCGTTTGCTCTCTGATCCACATCGCATCTCTTCCTGTCCTTCAACGTTAGGCCTAACATGTTTCGTTCCATCGCTCTTTGTGCGGTCCTTAACTTGTTCTCGAGCTTCTTTGTTAACCTCCAAGTCTCTGCCCCATATGTTAGCACCGGTAGAATGCAATGATTGCACACTTTTCTTTTCAACGACAGTGGTAAGCTCCCAGTCAGAATTTGGCGATGCTTGCCGTGTGCACTCCTACCCAATTTCATTCTTTTGTAAATTTCTTTCTCATGATCAGGGTCCTCTGTGAGTAATTGACCCAGATAAACGTACTCCTTTACAGACTCTAAAGGTTGACTGGCGATCCTAGATTCTTGTTCCCTTTCCAGGCTTTTGAACATTATCTTTGTCTTCTGCATATTACTATTCAACCTCACTCTTACACTTTTTTGGTTAGGGTCCTGAATCATTTGCTGTAATTCGTCCCCATTGTTGCTGAATAGGACAATGTCATCTGCAAACCGAAGTGTGCTGAGATATTCGCCAGTGATCCTCACTCCTAAGCCTTCCCAATCTAAGAGCTTGAATACTCCATCTAAGCATGCAGTGAATAGCATTAGAGAGATTATGTCTCCTTGATCCCTTTCTTGATAGCTAACTTTCTACTTTTCTTGTGGAGAACCAAGGTAGCTGTGGAATCCTTGTAGATATTTGCCAAGATATTCACGTATGCCTCCTGTACTCCTTGATTACGCAGTGCCTGTATGACTGCTAATATCTCTTGACTGATCTATGAAAGCCGTATAGAGAGGTTGATTGTACTCCGCAGATTTCTAGATTACCTGATTGATGATATGAATATGATCCAACGTAGAATATCCCTTCCTGAAGCTAGCCTGTTTTCTTGGTTAGCTGAAGTCAAATGATGCCCCGATTCTATTGGAAATTATCTTGGTGAATATCTTATACAATACTGAAAGCAAGGTAATGGGTATATAATTCTTCAATTATTTAACGTCTCCCTTCTTATGGATTAGTATAATGTTGGCGTTTTAACACGAAAGTGTTTTATGCCGGGGTCCACCAAGACTTCACTGACGTATTTCCGTCACGGAAATACGTCATAGAACATAATACAAAGAAAGAAACCAGAAGAAAAAGTTCCACAAACATGCAAAATTTGGAAATCGAACCCACGACCTCTCGGTCCGCGACGATAGATCGCCGAGCGTTTAACCCATTGCGCCACAAACGCATTTGCAGAGAGCTACACAGACGCGCCTTATATATCTAACACTCCTCCGTGTACCCGCGCTCTTGCTCGGGGCGGTGCCGCCGCCTACGAGCAGAAAAGAGAAGTACTGCATTATGACACTAACGCGCACCGACAGTGAACGCTTCGGTGGTCTCAGCACTACGACGCCTCGATGCCAGCATTCGAAGGGACGCTGGCATCAAGAAGCACTACCAACGCCACCTAGTTCACCGTACTCAGCACAGCGGAGCGTGGCCTCCGCAATTAGCTCTGAAAATGTTTCTGAAGTTGATCGCGGAGGCTGCAATTACGACGCGCTGTACGCGCTGATTTGACTCGGTGACGATTCAGTTACGTGCTTTGTCTTGCGCGTTGTATTAGTGTGTCAGTTACGTGCTTCGTCTTTCGCGTTGTGCTAGCGTGTGCAGCGTAGTGCAGCTTCCATATGCACGACGGTTGCTCATGGTCATCGACGTTGGTAGTCGTGATGGAGGAGACGTGCCACCAGGCGTCAGCGTGGGTGCATCAACGCCTAAGGGCGCTTTAGCCACAAAACACCAATAGACATTATATATCAATGTGCAATAAACATTACACTACTTCTGTGAAGACACGTTTCACTTTCGTGTTCTATACCGATTCCTATATAAGAGGGATCAACCACATTTTTTTTCAGCTTTCTGGTACACTTGAAGTCTTGAGGCGTTGTGTATAAAGGGCCGTAAGATTTTCAAGCATATCTCCCCCATCTTTGATTAAATCTACTGTTATTCCATCTTCTCCAGCAGCTTTGCCCTTGGTCATGTCATGCAAGGCCCTTCTAACTTCATCGCTAGTTATAGAAGGCTCTTCTGTATCCTGTTCATCACTACTTCGAATGAGAGTAGCTTGGCTGCTGTGGGCACTGTACAGATCAGTATAGAATTCTTCCGCTGCTTCTACTATGTCATCAAAATTGCTGATGATATTACCCTGCTTATCTTTCAATGCATACATCTTGCCTTGTCCTATGCCAAGTTTTCTTCTGACGGATTTCGTGCTGCGTTACTTATCCCTTACTCTCTTCTTGTTGATCAGTTTCGAAAGTGCAGCGAATTCTATCCGATCTCTCGAGTTTGACACTTCTGACACAGTCTGACACTGACACCGGATATAATGAATTCTAAATGTGTGTACCAAATTCCGAATATAGGGCGCCACGATGCTCCAGGTGTTATCGGTACCGGGAGTACCATCGTTCTACACAGGTAATATCGGTACCGGTGATATAACGGGGCTGTACTGAGTGCACCAATGTGCGGTACCGCCGTCGGGTAATATTTATAGTAAGGGGTGCGTTCTAGCATTTTGTTGCGAAATAAATATATGGACACTCCAGGCGCATTTATGCCGTCGTCGTCGCGCGCCGTATGCCGTAGGTGCGACTGAAAGCGTGCAAATGTGAGTCGGAGATGGTGGCTTAATATCGCGCACGCAAGGGAGGAAAGCGGGAGGAAGTGCGCACTCTGTGTTCCTCTCCGGGTGGAGGCAAGCCAGGGTAGAAGGCAAGCCAGAGCCAAAGCCCTGCTAGAGGAAGCTCAAAATCAGGCTGAAGAATGCTCGTTCGTCGACGCGGCTTTCATGCCCAATAGACGAGCCTTCACAGCAGTCCTTCTGAACGGCAAAGGTGAATTCGTCAACTCGGCGTCCACGTACACCACGCAACCAGACGTTGCAGAACAAGTAGCCATAGTATTGGTACTTCTAGACCAAAAGAGATCCAGGATCCACATCTATTCTAGGGCAGCCATCCGAGCATTTGCCAAAGGAGTCATCTCTAGACAGGCCCTGGCAATTCTCGATGGAAAGGTCGTCAAACCCCACACGATCATCTGGTTTCCTGCTCATATGGGAGAAATCAACGGTGCTCCCGTGAACCTCAACGAATCTGCCCACAATGCTGCACGAGGACTTGCCAACCGTGCAGCCACAAGGCACGAAGATGCTGAGGTTCCTGATTGCATGGACCACCTCCTCACGTAGAACGAGCTAACCAAGCACTTCTACCTAGGACGCAGGGTCTTCCCCCATCCGCACAGTAAACTAACGAGATCTTAGGCCATTACGCTAAGGCTCTTACAAACAAGAACATATCCGAACCCGCCTTTAATCAACAATATCTATACGAAGTTCTCCACTCCTACAACATGCAATAAATGTAACGACTGCATAGATCTTAGTCATGTGCTCTGGCGTTGCTCCGCATTACGCGGCGACAAGGGCAGCACTGAAGAGCGGTGGGACGCAGCTCTACGCCGTCTCACATTAGATGAACAGTTATGGGCAGTCCAAAGGGCCCGCTTCGGGCTAGGAAACTAGCGCGACCCAATGGACCATAATAATGTTTTTCCATCCATCCATCCATCCATTGACTGCACTACGTGGTGAGAAAACGAAGAAGGGAACGAGCCAACGAGGAAGGAAGACTAGAATGGACAATCCTCTTCGTGGGTACGAGCCATGTTCTCAGGCAACAACAACAACAACAACAACAACAACAACAACAAGTTGGCAGCACGCCCGCCAACCAGGAACCAGCGGCTGAAAGGCACCCTAGATCCAGGGGACGCTCCCGTTCCAGGAGTCGTTCCAGAACCAGATGCCGCTCTAGATCTAGGAGCCGATCCAAAGCTAGGGGACGCCCCTTCTCCAACGGGGCGCAAGTCTGTTTCGAACCGCCTGGAGGACCGTCTGACCCCAGGCAGTCAACCTGGGCCGATTGAGTCCGAGAAGGAGCGCAGGGAACACAGGTAACGCGCGAGCGAACGCCAGAGCATAAGCATAACAGAGTAGAAAATGATAGGATAGGGCAACTAGAAAGAGAAAATGATAAGATAAGAACCATGATAGACAAGCTCATTACAGAGATGGGAGAAATTAGAAGAAGCTCTCAGACTACGCGATAAATCAGCCACGCTCTGCTAGCAGCGGTAGCAAGCAATCGGAAGTCCCTCGACGCATGGACGTAACCAATGAGGAGGGGGACCCGCGCACAAGAAGCGGGCCATAACAACATGTGAGCAAGCGCCTACCAGGGCGAAATCTGAAATCAGAGACATGCTCACAACGCTCAGTGAGAGCGTCAAGCAGATAAACGAAAGGCTGTCGCAATTACAGTGAGGTATTTCAGCCATGGAAGAGTGCACTAACCAGAGATTCCTCAAGATCGAAGCATAACGATACGGTGGTCCCAGCTCTGGATCCCAAGGCCCCTAATCCTCTCGTACAACGCACGAAGTCCAACAGTGTCACTACGCTAAATAATACACCCCAGCCCAAGCAAGGTGGCTGCGCAAACTAGTCAATTCAAAATGTGGCAATGGAACTGCAAGGGCTACCAACATAAGAAGGCGCCCCTGCATCAATTTATTAGAATCCACCCAGAGAAACCCATGTTATCCTACTGCAAGAAACGCTCACCCCCAACGTCACTTGGCCCGGGTATCGCTCGGAGACGGACAGTAACGAGGGGGGGGGTTAGTATCGCTACCCTAGTTAGTAACAGGGCCACGCACTTGAGGCACGGTCTAAAGATGACTGGTAAGAAGACTGAATACTTCATGACAGAAATCATTCCAAACTCTTGGCAATCGGAACAACATCTTTATTCTCAATGTCTGCAGCAGCCCTTAAGATCTGACGCAAAGATTCAAGTACCTACTTACCACAGCAGACAAACTAGCTCGAGACTCGCCGTTAATCGTTGCCGGAGACTTTAACACTCCCAATTAGAGGGTTACCCCTCTAATACGAAAAAAGGGGAGAGTCTATAGCGCAAAGCGACGGGCCTAGAATTAACGCTCATCACGAACCCAGCATTCTCAACTAGATGCGGGACATCAACATGTAGAGACACGACTCCCGTCCTCACTTTTGTTTGCAACACTACTGAACCCACCTGGGCTTACTTGAACCAACACTTGGGTAATGATCGTAATATATTAGCGATCAACTTATGGATTAGGCAGAAGAGACTACGCAAACTTCTTGTCGTAGACTGTGACGAATTCCGTAAAATCAGAAAGAGAAGGGTGATTGGAGAAGTCAACCTAAGCTTGGAACAATGGACCGCAGTACTAAGGAAGACGTTGGCGCCGCAACTAAAGAGGTGGTAACGGATCTCCCGATCGACAAGATGGATAGCCGATTGGCGCACCTCATAGAAGGTAAACAATCCCTTCTCAACCGATGGAAGGGTCAGAGACTCAACCATAGGCTGAGAAAGAAAATTGCCAAAACCAGTCGAACACTAAAGGAGCACTGCAATACCGTCTCTAAGCAACTGTGGGATGAGGTTTGCAACTCTATAGATGACCGAATCAGAGAAAGAAGAACCTGGAATCCACTGAGGACCTACTAGACGAAACCAACACGAAATAGAATCAACGCAACACGGTAAGCAAAATCTTGCACGTGGCACAGAATGACTCATCCAAGTCAGAAGTTATTGTACAGCTAGTGAATAGGTACCTATCCGTCGAGGACACGCAGCAGCCACCTCCTCGATTGAAATATACGGGAACACGCAACCGAACTTTGGATGCTGAGTTGACAGTAAGAGAGGTCAGGGCGGTTTTACACGAGCTCAATGGAAAATCTGCCCCCGGTCCTGACAGGATAACAAACAAGATGCTCCGCAATTTACATGATGACTCCATAGAGTATTTGACACAACTGTATAATGAGATGTCGAAGAGCGGTGACGTTCCTGGCGAATGGTAGACCGCTAACACCATTTTAATCCCAAAACCGGGCAAGCCCCCTGGCCTCGAGAATCTACGACCGATCTCACTCACATCGTGCGTGGGTAAATCTAACACTGAATCGATTATCTCGCTACCTGGAAGAGCACGATGTTTACCTGCACACGACGATCGGCTTCAGACCTGGTCTATCTACGCAATATTCCATGCTCCTACTCAAGAACTAAATAATCAGCCACAACACTAGGGACATGAGAGCAATACTGGGACTAGACATGGAGAAAGCCTTTGGTAATATCCTCCATACGTTTATATTCAAAACCATTTCGAACCTCGGTCTGGGCAGTCACTTTCATCAATGCGTCGAAACCTTTCTCAGTGGAAGGATGGCCACGCTAAAAGCTCGGTACCCAGCATCACATACAATGAAGCTAGGCAACCGAGGTACACCTTAAGGAGCGATCATCTCGCCCACGCTCTTTAATATCTCCATGACAGGTCTCGCTAGAGGACTCGAAGAAATCGAAGGCATAGAATACGCCATTTACGCGGATGACGTTACGATATGGTGTACTGGAGGTAGCGACGGAGAAATAGAACAAAGATTACAAGAAGCCGTAAAGTTCACTGAACAGTACCTCATCCCAACGGTAGTCCGGTGCTCACTCAACAAATCGGAACTACTACTATACGGACCTAAGAGAAGCGGCCGCAAACCCAGGGGATGGATTCCTCCCCGGGAGAACGATACAACGCACTATACCAGGAGTAGAAGCGTCATCCCAAGGGTGGACTCCATCCGGGTCCTGAGCTTGGTGATAGAAGCCAACGGGTCCAATAATCAAGCGATTCTACGTATCGCTAAAGAAGTGGACAACACAGTCAGGCTCATCAAAAGAGTAACTAACCGCCGACATTGGCTTGGAGAAGACGACGTTGTCAGACTGGTTGACGCCTTTGTGCTATGTCACTTCGCCTACGTAGCATCCATGAACGAGTGGCAGAGATACGAAAGAGACGAACTCAATGCATTGTTAAGGACGGTAATCAAGCTAGCTCTTGGGCTACCTATGTACACGGAAACTGCAAGACTCATGCAACTAGGGATGCACATACACTGGAGGAAATAGCCGAGACACGATAAAGAGCCCAGTTCATTAGACTCTCTACTACGAGATCAGGACACATCCTCAAACGGATTGGAATAGCAATTACAGCAATAGATAATAATCATAGAGAAAGTACCAAATATCTGCTGAAGAATATCACAGTCATGCCTGTTCGAAGGAATGTTCACCCCATTCATAATATGGGCACAAGGCAAGCCAGAGTCAAAGCCCTACTAGAGAAAGCTAAAAATCAGGCTGAACAATCCTCGTTCGTCGACGCGGCTTTCATGTCCAATAGATGAGCATTCACGGCGGTCCTTCTGAACGGCAAGGGTGAAGTGGTAAACTCGGCTTCCACGTACACCACACAACGAGAAATTGCAGAACAAGTAGCCATTGCATTGGCACTTTTAGACCCAAAGAGATCCAGGATCCACATCGATTCTAGGGCAGCCATCCGAGCATTTGCCAAAGGAGTCATCTCTAGACAGGCCCTTGAAATTCTCGACGAAAATGTCGTCAAACCACACACGATCATCTGGTTTCCTGCTCAAATTGGAGGAATCAACGGTGTGCTCCCGAACCTCAATGAATCTGCCCACAATGCTGCACGAGGACTTGCCAACCGTGCAGCCACAAGGCAAGAAGATGCTGAGGTTCCTGATTGCATGGACCACCTCCTCACGTAGAACGAGCTAACCAAGCACTTCTACCTAGGACGCAGGGTCTTCCCCCATCCGCACAGTAAACTAACAAGAGCTCAGGCCATTACGCTAAGGCTCTTACAAACAAGAACCTATTCGAACCCGCCTTTAATCAACAATATCTATACGGAGTTCTCCACTCCTACAACATGCGATAAATGTAACGACTGCATAGATCTTAGTCATGTGCTCTGGCGTTGCTCCGCTTTACGCGGCGACAAGGGCAGCATTGAAGACCGGTGGGACGCAGCTCTACGCCGTCTCACATTAGATGAACAGTTATGGGCAGTCCAAAGGGCCCGCGAATCGGCCGAAAGGCTAGGTCGTTCGGCCACAACGTGGGAGCGGCCCGCTTCGGGCTAGGAAACTAGCGCGACCCAATGGACCTCAGTAGTTTTTCCATCCATCCATCCATCCATCCATCCATCCATCCATCCATCCATCCATCCATCCATCCATCCATCCATCCATCCATCCATCCATCCATCCATCCGTCCATCATCCATCCGTCCATCCATCCATGCGTCCATCCATCCATGCGTCAATCCGTCCATGCGTCCATCCGTCCATGCGTCCATCCGTCCATGCGCCCATCCGTCCATGCGTCCGTCCGTCCATCCGTCCGTCCATCCATCCATTAATCCATCCATCCGTCCGTCCGTCCATCCATCCATCCATCCATCCAGGGTCAGACAGTTAACTGCCCTATGCAATGAATGACCTGCCCAACTCGATTGTTTAAAGGGATCCTGAACCACCCCTCGGGCTTGGTGAAAAAAAAACAGTCAGCGGATAGCATCAGCATCATCAGCAGCCTATATTTATGTCCACTGCAAAACGAAGGCCTCTCCCTGCGATCTCCAACTACTGTCTTGCGCAAGCGTATTCCAACTTGCGCCTGCGAATTTCCTAACATCATCATCCCACCTGGTTTTCTGCCGACCTCGACTGCGCTTCCCTTCTCTTGGTATCCATTCTGTAACCCTAATGGTCCACCGGTTATCCATCCTACGCAGTACGCATTACATGCCTGCCCAGCTCCATTTCTTCCGCTTAATGTCAACTGGAATATCGACTATCCCCGTTTGTTCTGGGATCCACACCGCTCTCTTCCTGTCTCTTAACGTTAATCCTAAGATTTTATTGCGATAGCAATTATATGGACACTTCAACCGGATTTCTGCCGTCGCCGTCGCCGTGAGGTTCCCTATAGATAAAATCTTCGCCGCGCGCCGTATGCCCGAGCGGAAGCGTGCGGGGACGCGCGCTATCACGGAGAGCGAACGCACTCAATCACCCACGCGCAAGCAAGGAAGCGGGAAGCCAGCGCCGGAGGGAGCGCGGGGGGGGGGGGGGGGGGGCACTTTTACTGTGCCAACAACCGCGCTCGTCGTTCGCTCGCCCGCACAGTCTCTTATCTCCACACGGCTCTGACCTTTATGCGCCGTGCATTCGCCGCTCAGTTTCCGTTGAAGCGATAGACCGCACGTACCTTCGCCCGCTGCGCGGCGTATGCGCTCGCTGCCAGCGTTTTGACAGTCGTTGGCTGCAGTCATTCAGTGTGATCTATTCATGTTTGTGTGTGCGCGATCACACCACGCTTGTTCATTCAGTTAGTAATAGTCGGGCCACATTTTCCAACGCACGCTACACATGCAATGCTGCCCAGATCGGCAGTGCAGCACTACAGGTGTGTCCCTTCGCACGCGCTGCCCACGGTAAGCGCTTCTCATCAACACCACCGTTTCACACACGCCTTCTCGTGGTCATCGAGTCTCTCTTCATGTCGGTCTACTTACGCCGCAGCACACCTGCTTACTTAATCAGCTCATGTTTACTACAATTCATATTGCTACCAAGGCCGCTCACCTTACTTCGTATGACATTGCTGTGTTGCTATCGCATTCATTGCTTCGCCCTTAGGGCGAAACTGTGACATTTGTTTCGTTCCATTGCTTTTTGTGCGGTCCTTAACTTGTTCTCGAGCTTCTTTGTTAACCTCCAAGTTTCTGCCCCATATGTTAGCACCGGTAGAATGCAAATGATTGTACACTTTTGTTTTCAACGACAGTGCTAAGCTCCCAGTCAGGATTTGGCAATGCCTGCCGTATGCACTCCAACCCAATTTTATTCTTCTGTGAATTTCTTTCTCATGATCAGGGTCCCCTGTGAGTAATTGACCTAGATAAACGTACTCCTTTAGAGACTCTAGGGGCTGACTAGCGATCCTCAATTCTTGTTTCCTTGCCAGGCTATTGAACATTATCTGTCTTCTGCATATTCGTCTTCAACCCAATTCTTACACTTTCTCGATTAAGGTCCTCAATCATTTGCTGTAATTCGTCTCCATTGTTGCTGAATAGGACAATGTCATCTGCAAACCGAAGGTTGCTGAGAAATTCGCCGTTGATCCTCTTTCCTAAGCCTTCCCAGTCTAAGAGCTTGAATACTTCTAAACATGCAGTGAATAGCATTGGAGAGACTGTGTCTCCCTGCCTGACTCATTTCTTGATAGGTAACTTTCTACTTTTCTTGTGGAGAACCAATGTAGGCAAGGAGACTCTTTCTTGCTCGCCCGCTTGAAATTGTTCACGTCAAGACAACTGGATTGACTCGCCCGGCGGGCTTCGTCTGCGACGAGAGGAATGTTGCACGGACGCGTTAGTGAGGAAAACGATGACCGGTGAACGTGCTTGTGGTCCCGGGTTGGAAAAGAGGTAAGAGGATGACTCTGGGTTCATCAACCAGCTGGCCGCTCTTGCGCTCACCTTCGGGACCTACAATAAACGGCCCCCTTCATGCGTAAGGGTGATAAACGGTCTCCTTCGCGCGTAACAATATTGCTGCAGAAGTGGTTTCTTGGTGGGAAAACCTCCGCAGTTCCATTGCCTGGTGCTGAAGTTCTCGTCCGCACTATCCATGTCTAGGCTGAGGGGAGGGTTGAGCGGATAAGGCGGCCCCCAGAATCGCGCCTTCCGTTGGTGGTGCTAGTGCATTGCGTTGTGCTGCGACCTGCGAAAGAGCCGGCCTGGGTTCGCTCCTGGCATCAACCTCCTCCAATTTGCTGATGCGCTCACTGAGTGCACCTAATCCCATTTTGGGGTGCGCTATAGCTGCCTGGACCTTTACTAAGCTAGCCTGCATGCTGGCGACGACATGATTGAGTTCCGAGAGTAATTTCATAGTCTCGTCTTCCTGTCTGTTCTCTACCGCTCGACGCTTGGGCGCGCTAGACCGGCGGGATGTCTCGGACGTATCCATGGCGACCGGGGATCGAGGCGGGTTGCGCCGGGGAGGGTGAAAGCGCGAGCTTCCTAATCTCCGCCATCTCCGCAGCTAGCCTGCTCATTTCTTGCTTAACCCGCGCGTTTTGTTTCCTCAACTGCTCGTTAACTCGGCGCAACTCCTCGAGCTCGTTCGCGGGGTGCGAATCGCGAAGCAGGTCGTCACCTCTGGGGGCCTCACGTCTCCCTTAGGCCATATCGGCCCAGGAGAGCGTCGGCTTCTTGCTTCTAAGGACGGTGGGTGCGGGAGCGGACCTGATCCACCCCGACGTGTCGTGCCCTGGCCTGGAGCTGAGAACCGGAGCGTCCCCAGGGACAGGCCCGTCCTCTGGACCCGAAGCGGAGCCGGAACGCCCCCTGGAGGCCGTAGCGGCCCCTAGATCCGGAACGGCCTCTCGAGCGGCTCCTGGAACGGGAGCGTCCTCTGCGCTGAGCACCCAGGGTGGACGAAGCCTGGAACTCGTCCGCGGTGTCGGCACCGGCCATCTCGGCGCGCTCACTGCGACGACGACGCACGATGTATAGACGGTTTTCAGCAGCGGCGCACGGGCGCGGCCATGTTTGATCACGTGATTGCGCCGGCATGACTGGCCTTGGGTTGAAGGCCAGCGACGGAGCCGTACTGCTGTAGCCGTGGGCGACGGTGCTGGCAAGCGGCGTTGTTTCGGGTCCACCGATGGACAGCGGCTGGATCGACGACACAAAGCTCTGGCCCATGGTTCAACGATCATGTAAGTGAACCATTGTTTGTCATTTTAACGTTGTATGTGCTCGCGCCGGAGCGCTCTGGCACTCGATCATCGTGCATGCGCGTCGCTCGTTCGCGCCGAGCGATTCGAGCTCATGGAGGCTACTTGTGCGGCGTTCACGTCAGTTCGCTAGTTCTTTTTCTTTTTGTGGTTAGTGCGGTGTACTTAAGCTACGATCTGAGCTGTTTGAAGTGGTTGCCCAGCCTCTCGCGCTTTGCTTGACGGCCTTGGATGTGTATGCTTGAGCGCCGAGTGAAAAATCCGTGTCCGCTTGTGTGTTGACGTCTCGCTCGCTGGTATTTTAGCTTCCCACATACGTTGAGGTAAGCGTTTGCCTCGATACTGGTGCACTGATCTCTGCAGAATTCACCAGTGCGGCGGGCACGCAATAGTTTCGCGTAGTTGACTTCAAAACGACAGATTGTGATTGTTGGATGTACTAACTGAATGCCCCCCAACGGGTGTTGTTTCATAGTAAAACCCCTGTCACATGGGTACGTTCGATAACAATTGAGCCTCGATCCGAATCCAGTCGGTCGTGATCCGCAAATCGTAATCGAAATGTCCGATTTCGATCGGAGACCGACGTAAGCAGCTTCTAGCTCAGTGTGACAGAAAACGAGGTACAACGAGAAAGAAAGAGATCCGAATAAATAACCCTCTAAAAAGGCCGTTTTATTTTTTATGCACGTATAATTTTGAAAATCTGTGTGCTGCGTCGACGCCATGCACGTAGTTCTGAGATTTGCAGACGATCGGAATCAGCGGACGTGGCACGTCGTTTACCTAAAATATTGAATGAAAAAGTAATTTTTCTGAAAATTGATTTGTACGTACCTTTACTACCTATTAGGCACGTTTATTATTTGCTTCGGACGTAGTTACACTTAAAGCGTTAGAGCCCAAACAACACGATCCTGATCCTTGGACTGTGTAGTAGCGATCATTTTCGATAGCGATCGAAAGTCCGAGCCGGATCGAGGCTCGATCGCGATCGAAAGTGGCCATGTGACAGGGGCATAACTTTGCCTAGCTGTAACTCAAGCGTTTTATAAATGAGAGCTTCCGTTTCAACTTTTCAAACTCTTCATAGGAGAGCAACACCAGCTTAGTAATCAAATATGTATGAATTATTGAAACTCCAGAACTATAATTTATAAATCCAAACGATCAGTTTAATATCAGACTGTATCTATCGTGTTATTTTAGTTCTTTCAAACATCTGCAGATGTCTTGAGGAGTAAATAAAAAATCAGCTTTCTTTCATTGCCATTTTTTTTTCATTCCCGAAGTACGTACAAATGTTTCTCCCCTATTTCAGTTGTCTACGACTACATGGTCAAGGCAATCGACCAAGATGGGAAGCCTGCACAGGACTACAGGAGGTTTGCAGAGGGCATCAACCTTTTTGACAGTGGCAATGTTGGGAAAGCTTTGTGTCAATCCAAGGATGGCATCTGTAGCATAAAGCTATGTTCCAAGCTGCAGTGTTGGGTAGAGATAGTCCTTGGTTGGACGCCCATCAACAAAGTGAATAGAACATACCTGAAAGGAAAGGGTGATTCATATAATATTTACAATGGTTTGCTTTTATTTGAACGTAAGAATAAAGGAGTCCACATAAATAAAAAGCACGCACATGGGTAACGCATGCAGTTCTTATTGCAAACTGCAGCAAATGTGACAAAAAAAGGCAATAGCAATGTGCTGCCAATGTCTTTTCCATAATCACAAATAATGTCATAATTTCATTGTGTCAAATAATGCCACAATTTCGCGATGTCAAAAGAGGCTATAAAAATGAAAGTAAATAATATATATATATATATATATATATATATATATATATATATATATATATATATATATTCACCATGCGCTTTGGGGGAACACTGAAAGACACAAGGCAGAAGGAACCAGCTGATTTGTAGTTACCACTACTTTAATACGCAGCTAATCAAATAATGTCACACTGGCGAGCTTGAAATTATTTACTTTTATTTTCATGGTTTCTCTTGACATCACGAAATTGTGACATTATTGTATATCACTTTACGATAAACACGCAACCAACACTTCTAGCGTTGTTTGAAACAATAATTTTGTGCTACAGCGTCAACACAGCTAGCTTTCGCGCACCTGTTGCTGGCCACAAACAACGCCAGGTCTACGTTCTTATCACACCGTGCATCCCATACAGCAGCGAAACCAACATATGTAAAATCAGACGCGCAGGCAGGAATTCGTCAAGCTTAACTATTTAAAAATGCGATTCAGATAGCACTTTTCCAATCTTTTCTGCAGGAGTTCTCACCGCGACAACTAGTACGCCTTAATTGGCACCGATCCCGACGCATATACGCACGTGGCGTGTAATTTCGCTTAACGATAAACATCACTTATAGCACGTGACTGTTCCAATACGATATCGCTAATGCTTGTGTTCTGCCACGGAAACACCGCACGGTGACCTTAATGTACAGCAAGCGCAAGATGGGAAGTTTATACACTATTCCGCAAGCCGAGCGCGTTCGCTTATTCGGTACTATGATCTGCCACTTACTCTTGCCGATGTGCCTTAATAGAACTTCTTTCTCTGTAGGTTCGCTATCCAGCATTGTCGGGTGAGCTTGTTTTTCTCTCCTTGAGAAAATCGGCGCATGGAAAACGGCCTCGGGCACGGGCAGTCTTGATGCAGCTGTGGCGCGTGTATTTCACACACCGACGTGTTCCACAGCTTAATGTCGCGATCACAGTTTTCGCATCCGACCACAGCACACGTTTTCCCTCTTAATCTCCACATGGAGTAGCATATTGTTCGACGTTTGACAAACCGCGCTTGTTAAACGCCGCTGGCTACGCTTTCGCGACTGAGCAATTGTAGTTTCGTTTGAGCGCCCAAGGCCAGAGATGTCCAACACGCGCGGCGCTCCGGTGGCGCCATCTGATTTCAGTTGCACAAACCGGCTGCTGCAAATCGTCTATATGTTGAATCGGCCGCATCTGGTTGGCATTGATAAAATTGAGGAGGCGCTGCGTGAGACATGGACGCCATCTGGCAATACATCGGGAAACATGAGCTTGTGCAGAGGGTTTCCTTCCTCCATGGCAGAGGGCGCTCGTCGGCGCGCAGTCGGGGAACGTCGTTCGTCGGCGCGCATAGCATGGTATTTTCAGTGCAGTTTAAGAAACTAGGGTCTTTAGAGTTACGTATCTATGTATTTTCTATTAAAGAACACACCTCCTAATACTTACCTAGGGATGTTGCGCCTCAGATATGCGTAATATTTACTTTGTGATCGATAACGTTCACAAGTATGAACAGCCGTACCAGTTTAAGTAGTGTGGGCGGTAAGCAAGTGGTCCAACTTTGGCCGGGTGGCTGAATCGGGTGACAGACAGACAAACAGACAGACCAAATTTTCAGCGTTTAAGTTCCCCAAGAAAGACTATCGTCTTTAAAAAATTCCGAAAGTTGTGTCCGTAGCGGAATCGATCCCGGGACCCCTCGCTTCTGAACGCGCGGCGCTAACCACTACGTCACGAAGCGCACATGGACACACGCACCACAATGGCAATAAATACCCAACATTAACGAAAGACTGCGCGTTTCTAACGCGTTTGTGCTAGCGCGTTACGGCCCGTGTAAGAAGCTGGTGTAAGACGCTGTGGCCTCTCCGCCTTGCCCCCGTATTCATAGACGCTGATGGCGTCGGCAAACGCGGTGCACGTTCCGGCATGTGTAAACGGCTGCGTAAGACGCTGTGGCCTCTTCCCCTCAGAGTACTGCACGTTTCTAACGCGTTTGTGCTAGCGTCCTCTTAGGCGGGAGATGGTGCAATTATAATGAAGGGCGCAGTTATAAAATAGGAATGACGTCACATATGGCACGTGTCATTGGTGGAAGTCAATCGTTCGATTTAGTGCGGTGAGACTGGGCGAATTACACGGAAGATTCACGGTTTACCGATGATTCCCTCCGGAGCTTGGCCCACTCATCATCATTCACCCCGTGGATATGCGGTGTTTTTTACCGATCACACCAACTGCAACGAGATAAATTTGGATTTTTTTTGTTTCTCAATAAATTATGTATGTTCTGCCTATTTTTTCATTTTATTGGGATACCTGGTAACTTTCGCGTAATTGTATTTATTGTGTTGAATCATTCGATCGGAGATTGTTTACAAGTGGCGCAAGGGCACTGCGTTATACCGCATGGATGCGCGCTTGCCGTGTGCATCCTCGATAGGCGCAATAACAAATTCATGGGGGTATAGAATTAAAAAGCATGTGCGCTTACATGCGCGTCGTTTAGATAGTGTTGCCTGCAGCAAATTTCAAAATACTTCATAACTTTATGGTGCAATCATCTGTGCCACTTACCAGTAATGCCGTTGCTAGCTTAACTTTTGAAGCGGCTGTAAATTTTTGTGCTAGTACAATGCAAGTTACTTTGGATGACTGCGCCCTATATATTATTTTTCTGCATGAAGAGCATATCGCACCGTGTAGTTGTGTCTCCTGCGGCCAGCTTTACTATAATTATAGGTGCCTTTCCCGGAAAGCTCTATCTAGCGTTTTTTTCTTTTTTTCTTGATGGCCAGATGATTTTTTTCAGGCCTACTTGCACAGTAGGCGTAAAGTCCTGCGCGCAGAAAGACTCGGGGAAAAAGAGCATTCTGAAAAGAGACACGACAGAAAGAGGGGAAAACGTTTTGCAGCGCAAGAGCAACACAGACACAAAAGAACATATGCGACGACGGCCGAGCGCATACTACCAACAAAAGTTTATTGACCACCACACGTGTTTATACTGCGTTCATCACCATTGCACATGCGCACAATACCTTCTAAGAAAGGACAATTCTTTATCTTACACGCGTACAGAGACTGATACAGTCTGAACCTAATAAATATATCTTTTCAGCCTCTATTATCTCGCGGGAGAGTCGGTGATCACTTCTGCTGACAACAATACACAGATCAAAAAGAAGCTTACATGGACAGGAACTGCAGTGCATTGCTAACCAACCATCACGTGCCGTTTTCTTTACGTTGAGCGCGTGTTCATTCAACCGATCGTTCACACATCTATCTCCCCGTCTGCCCTATGTATTGCTTTCCACATTACAGTGAAATACTGTAAACTCATGAGGAGTCGTGAGGGAGGTGTGGATCAGAGAACAAACGGGAATAGCCGATATTCTAGTTGACATTAAGCGGAAAAATGGAGCTGGGCAGGTCATGTAATGCGTAGGAAGGATAAACGGTGGACCGTTAGGGTTACAGAACGGACAGCAAGAGAAGGGAAGCGCAGTCGAGGACGGCAAAAAACTAGGTGGGGTGATGAAGTTAGAAAATTTGCAGGAGCAAGTTGGAATCAGCTAGCGCAACACAGGGGTAAATGGAGATCGCAGGGCCTTCTTCTTGCAGTGGACATAAAATATAGGCTGATGATGACGATGATGAAGATGATGATCTGTAAACTACATTTGTAGTACAACGGACCGATGGATCTTTGTGCGGCTTATTGCAGCCGCGTTGATCACGAACGTTCCTCTGACTGCAGAGCTTTATGAGCTCATGTGGTGCCGAAAACCCGACGGCTCTAACGCCTTAACAAGACGCTCGCCGACTTGTTAACAATGTATGGCGACGTCTAGCACAAGACGTGGGATTCCATCTCACCGTACGGGCCGTTCGCTCACAGTGCATGAGACAACCCGGATACCGCCGTTCAAGGTGGTTTACGGTAGAAACCCGGCGACAAGGCTTGACGCGTTGTCGCCGGGTTTCATTTCGGCGTGGCGGGCAATGTAGTCGGTAGCCACGATGATCCACTGGTTTCCGGATGTTGACGTCGGAAAGGGCCCCAACAAGTTCATCCCGATGTGCTGAAATGGTCGGCGAGGAGGCTCTATCGGCTGGAGAAATCACGTTGGCCTCTTCAGTGGTGTCTTGCATCGCTGGCATTCGCCGCACGTCTTCACGTAATGGGCGACGTCGGCGTTCAGATGTGGCTAGTAATACTTCTGAATCCTCGTGACCGTGCTGGAGAAGCCGAGGTGGCCTGCCATTCGGTCATAATTAAGTGTCTGTAGAACCTCTGGCCGCAGAAGGTGGTTGGCGCGGACTGGCTAGACGTGTGAAAGCGATGCGTTCTTCTCCCGGCTTTCCGGAAGCTGCTGTGATGTCGCGCGTGTTGCTCGGTTTCTTCCAACACCAACAGATCGCGCTCGCCTCCGCCCAACCCGCACATCTTAAAAGATAGACTAATACTATACATTTGGCGACAAAGTAGAATCAATTTAATTTATCGAGTTAAGGGGGAAAAATAGAATTCACTCATATAGACCGCTGACCATTACATCGGTAATATACAGGTTAGCAATGCAGGTGAAGCTGCAAGCATGGGCAGAGAATAATGGCATATTGGGAGAACTTCAGAACGGTTTCAGAATCGGTAGGCGACTCGATGATAACTTATTTGTCTTTACTCAGTGTATTGAAATATCCATAAAAGAAAGAAGAACACTATATGTGACTTTTCTAGACATTACCGGAGCGTATGACAACGTAGATCGAAGAATTTTTTGGAATATTCTTGAAGGGGAAGGTATAGTATTCTCTCGGTAAATCTCCCTCAATAGCTGTATACAGTTGTTACTGTATACAGCTATTGAGGGAGATTTACCAAGAGAATACCGTTTGAGTTGAATGGGAAGGGATGAGGAGCGAGGATAAAGTTGAGTAATTGTTTATCTTTCACGGGTGACCGCTTTCTATGGGCTAACAAATGTTAAACGTTATCGCTCGGCGCAGGACGCGCCTGCATAAGTTTTTGGAACGTTATCGATGCTTCTATCCGTTGTCTGTTGTCACCGCGCTTATGTAATCTGATTGTATGAGCGACGAGAATTGTGTAGTACTTTCTCGAAGACACGGGATTACTCTGGAACCTTCGATGACTCATCTATGAAAGCTGACGCGTTTCGCCACTGATCGGTTTTTGGTCGACGACCGACGATGGTGCTCGCCGCTCTTGTTACAAAATGAGTTATTTTCTTTTCTGGCCCCCGGATCGCCCAATAAAGAGTTTGATGCTTGTTTGTTCATGGTAAGGATGGAAAGGGCGCTAGAAGGAATCAATATCGGGTTTAACCTCTCATACAAACAAGCCGGCACAATAGTTGACCTTCCACGTTTATTTTTTGTGGACGACATTGTGTTGCTTGTTAACCACAGTGATATGCAACGTCTGGCTGATATCTGTGGAGAAGAATGTGAGAATTTAGTATTAAAAATTTGTGTTAGAAAATCTGTTTTTTTTTTTGGTATCAATGAAAACAGTGTTGATACAGGGCCAGGAAATACCTCCGGTAAAAAAATATGGGGTTTTACGTGCCAAAACCACCATGTGATTATGAGGCACGCCGTTGTGGGGGACTCCGGAAATTTGGACCACCTGGGGTTCTTTAACGTGTACCTAAATCTAAGTACACCGGTGTTTTCGCATTTCGCCCCCATAGAAATGCGGCCGCCGTGGCCGGGATTCGATCCCGCGACCTAGTGCTCAGCAGCCTCACACTATAGCCACTGAGCAACCACGGCGGGCCCTCCGGTAAAAGAATACGAATGCCTTCGTGCATGGATAAACGAAGGCGATAAATATCTGGAGACACAGGAAAAACCATAATAGCTAAAGGGGAGAGAAATGCGGCCATAATGAAACACAGAACGCTATGGGGATACAATAGGTACGAGGTGCTCCGGGGTATGTGGAAAGTTGTTATGGTTCCAGGGCCTATATTTGGAAACGCGTTTGTTTGCTTGAAGTCAGGGAGGCAATCAGGACTAGATGGCAACCAATGGTCAGTGCAACGCCTCGCATTGGGCGCTCACCGGAAGACTACTAATGAAGCTGTGCTGGGTGATATGGGCTGGGCAAGTATTGAAGTGAGGGAAGTGCAGAGTAAAATTGAGTATGAAGAACGGCTGAGGAATATGGCAAAAAGTAAATGGTGTGCGAGCGTATTCAGATATTTGTACAAGAACATCACTGACTCACAGTGGAGGAAGAGAACTAGGAAGCTTACCAGCAAATATGCGACCGGTGTGGCCAGCAGCACGGCAACAAAGAACGTCAAACGCAAAGTGAGAGAGGCTGAAAAAATGTCATGGATGGCGGCAATAGAAAAGAAGCCTGCTATGACTAACTACCAGAAAGGAAAAAAACGAAATCAGGATAGAAACAATTTATGATAAATCAAAGGGAAGCTCCTAACTTTTCGAAGCGAGATCAGGATGCCTTAGAACGCGCAGTTATAAAGCGAAGTACGCCAAGGACGAAGCCGCGTGTGCTTGCTCTGGTAAAGCTAGACAAACGATGAAGCATGTTTTATTGGAATTTGAAGATATCTACACAGCTGCCAGATTAGGATCCTCTGGCCTCCATGAAGCCCTTAGGTTCACGGATAGCAGGGAGAAAGTAAATATGTCCGCTATACAAATTATAGCGAGAGGCGATCGGGTTTGGTGGCAGAAAAGAAGGGAGACCACAAAGAACGGAGACGTACAAACACAGAGTTCTCAGTAATGGTTAGGAAAGTTTGATGCTGGGAATTGTTTGCATCTGGGTGTTTTCTCAAAAATATAGGCAGGACATTAGGCAATATTGTCACGAAGTAGTGACGCTGACGAAAACAGTCGTAAAACTGTGTATGACGAAACTGATTCTTAATTGGGCGAACCTGTGCCCACAAAAGCAAGCTACGCTCAAAGCACAACGATAACGGCGAACACAGTCGGCGATCGTCGAAAATCTGATCAGCAGCGAAACGCGTTGGCTTTTATACCTGAGTCATCAAAGGTTCCAGAATAATCCCTGGTATGCGCGTGTCTTTCAGAAAGTTCTAGACAATTCGCGTCGCTCATACAATCAGATAACATAAGCTTCGGTGAAAACAGGCAACCGAAAGAAGCATCGATAACGTTCTAGAAACTTCCGATACAGGCGCGTCCTGCGCCGAGCGTTAGCCGGTGGAAAGCGGCCATCGGCGAAAGATAAACATGTATACGTGTCAATGCCCTTCCCTTAAAAAGCATCGTCCCGATGCTACAAACAAACACGAAAGCGAAAACAAAACGACGCGTAATAAAGAAAGAAAATAACAAAGTAACAAAGTACCTATAAGCTCGTCAGCGGGCGTAAAAAGGCTTAAGACGCACCACGTGGATGACTTCAGGACGTGCGCGGCGTCGCTGGGAGTGCAAAATGCCGTCTGGCACGACCTCATAGTCCAGTGCGCCAATACGTCGGATGATCTTATAGGGTCCGAAATAGCGACGTAACAGTTTCTCGCTAAGTCCTCGTCGGCGTATGGGAGTCCAGACCCAAACACGGTCGCCGGGCTGGTACTCGACGTAGCGTCGTCGAAGATTGCAGTGTCGGCTGTCGATTCTCGGCTGGTTCTTGATGCGCAGGCGCGCGAGCTGTCGACCTTCTTTGGCACGCTGCAAATAGGTGGCAACGTCGAGATTTTCTTCGTCGGCGACGTCTGGTAGCATGGCGTCAAGCGTCGTTGCCGGGTTCCTTCCGTAGACCAGGTTGAACGGCGCCATGTGCGTCGTTTCTTGCACGGCCGTGTTGTATGCGAAGGTCACGTACGGAAGGATGGCATCCCACGTCTTGTGTTCGACATCGACGTACATTGCCAGCATGTCGGCGATGGTCTGGTCCCGTATGCAGAAGGAGCACGCGCCGGCAAATGGCGTCGAGGCCTGAAAGAAGAGTCTTCGCTACGCAGCGAAACGTGGTGCACACCGCGATTATCAACCCTATCATTGCTACCACGATGTGAGTCAATGATAATGCTCAACTCTCTCAGAGATTATTAACAATCACGCACAATAACGCGCCAAGCAAACTGTGTGTTCTGTGGACTACGCAGACAAACAGCAATGGTGCAAGCAAGGTGACGTTCAACATCAACCAACCACTGTCCCATTGGACTAAACACTCAAGAAATTATACATTCGCCGCCAACATCACCGCTAATTAGCGTCAATAAAAGCAAACAGAATACAAAGCTTCGCTTACATCGATTCCCACAGTGCGTGGGATCCCAAATTTTTTTGTTTACGAGGACGCCGTTTTGCAAAGAAAACAAAGACAATCGGCCTTTAAATGTCCTGGGGACAAAGTCTGTCTTTCCTTCTATTAACTGGACAAAGTTTGTTAGCTCCAGGTCGGCGCGCTGCTGTCCGCCGAAGTCGTCGGCACTTGTCCTTAGAGAAGAGTCATCGTTCTGGTCGTCTTGAGGCGGCGGGTCAATAGGGACGCGGATGAGGCAGTCGGCATCAGAGTGTTTTCGGCCGGACTTGTATATCACGGTGATGTCGAATCCTTACAGTCGGAGGCTCCACCGTAGTAGGCGTCATGAGGTGCCTTTTAAATTGGCTAGCCACCACAGTGCGTGGTGGTCGCTTACAACATTGAACGGCCGGCTGTATAAGGACGAAATTTCGTTTCAACACAGCCACCAGATATAAACCTCCAGTTTATATCTGGTGGCTGTTTTGCCGTTCATGACGATGGGGATTGCCACCCCTAATTGAGGACCACCGGCCGCCACTTGTTCTGTAGTATGTCCGGGTATGACGCATCGCTAGTACGCTGGATGTTGCCTGACTCGTTTGCTTGGAAGTCGACCACGCACCTCAACGAAGCTGACGGAGCAGCAGCAATTATCGCAGGCAGCAGGAAATGCACAGTAGCGAAGGTGACGATCTGCATTTCAAAAGGCTTAGCGAGATGCGGCGAGTACTTGTCTCCGAGCTCATGGCGCAGTAACGAGCGCATTCGCCGAGCCCACGTGGACACAGCGGCCGCGTCGTCTGCTTCGGAAGCGAGCTGAAACCCACCTGCGCTGCGGTTCTGATTAAGTGGGGATGCTTTCCTGCTTCGGGTGTCTGCTTGAGAACACTTCAAAGCACTCTAATAGATAGTGGCTGCCTTTGAAGGCGCCCGATATGGTAGGTTATTGCTCGGTACCGCAGTGCCGTACGCGTACGCAACGGAGCCCGGTGTCAGCCTTCAAACGTACCCGCAGGCCAAGAAGCTGCGTGTAGCTTGGATTGCGAAACTTAGAACCGGCAAGCAGCAATCGGCTTCAACTCGGGTGTGTAGCAAGCACTTCCGCGAGGAAGATTTCTGTTACGGTGTTGGGGCTGCGATGTTTGTTGAGTAGCAGAAAGCGCAGCACTCAGAAGCTCGACCGCGCGCGCTGCCCGGTTAATGTCATCAAGATTTGGTCTATGAGCTTGTTGATGCTAGATACTGGCAAGTTCAGTAGAATGTAAATCGAACGGTAAGAAGCACATTAAAAAAGGCACGGCATATGCTCATGTTCATGTTAGCACCAAACGATGAATGTACATGATTAACAAAAAGCATCAACAGGAAATTCCTTGCTCAGAAGAAAGATAAACATACAGCGCGACGTAACTTGAGAAATCGCCGCGATGGCACATCACGAGTCGCCGTATAGCGTCCAAGTCCCTAGTTATACGGAAATTATTTTTGAACAGCTGTGATAGCGTCCACGCCACAATGATTGCTTGTGTATGTAGTATATCCGTTTCAGTTTCTGTTTGCCATTACACGCCGCCAGTGGCGCCAGTGTTGTCACCTGTATATATACATGCCTCTGAATAAACAGGGGGTCTTGTTCTGTTGCGGCCGTGACTGTGTTTGTGGCTCTTCTGTGGCTTCCGCCGAAACACAACAATGGCGACGAGGATGGGATCTTTTCGAGGGGTGTAACCAGTGCCTGGATTTTCTTGCCATGAGCTGTATCGGGCTCGCTCTGCCGCCCCCATTCCTGCCTGTACCCGGCCGCCCTCCTGTTCCTTGGCCGCAATGGCACCGGATGTTCGAGAACTTCCTATTGGCAGCAGGAGCGTCCGACTTCAAGCCCGAACGTCGCCAGGCCCTGCTGATGCACAGCCTCGGCGTTGAGGGTCAACGTGTCTTCTCCAGTCTACTGCTTACATCGGATGCCGCCCAGAGCGGTGAGTCAACTGCCAGCGGTAAACGTAGTGAGGATAGCGGGGACTCCGCTCAGCCTTCCATTTACGGCGAAGCTATCGAAACATTAAAGCAACATTTCACAAGCACAAGCAATGTCGTCGCAGAAAGGCATCGGTTTCGCCGTCGTATTCAGCAACTGTACAGGAGTATGTTGCTGCATTACGTGAGCTCGCCGTAACATGTTCTTTTGCGTCTCTGGAAGACTCGCTTCGGGAACAGTTCGTGGAAGGGGTCGCGTCACAGCACCTTCGCGAACGCCTTCTTCTTGAGGGCTCGACCCTCTCGTTCTGCCGAGCAGTGGCATTAGCTTCACAAGTCGAACAGGCCAATGAGGACATTCGAGAATTTGCTTCCGGTAACGTGCAGCGCATATCAGGGCACTCTCGCTTGGCGTTAAACGACCATAGAGGCACTGGAACCCGCCACCCTTCGCGTGACGACGCGCCCCTGCGTGCACCTCGTACCGAAGCGAGCCTGCAGCACGACAGCCGCCAACCTGCCTCGTATCTGCGCCCATACAACTCATCCTCTCACTGCTATAGTTGTGGTTCGCGCCAGCACCGTGCCGCATCTCCCCGCTGCCCTGCCCAAGGTCAACGTTGCTATCATTCTGGTCATTTCAGCGCGGTTTGCAAAAAGAAGCAACGGGCCGTTACTGTTCGTGAGCTTAGCGACCAGACATTACCCGACAATGAAACTGACAATGAAGCTGTGAACATTCTATGTGTGATAGCGTCCGGCCGCGCCGGAATTCTAGTCGAGGTAGCATTTGGTCACGCGACTTTAACATTCCTTATCGACTCGGGATCTTCAGTCTCCATTCTAGCGGGTGATATTTTTGATAGGCATTTTGCCGGAAGGGTGCTGCTGTCCGCGCCCCGTGTGAAGCTGTTAGATTATTCGAAAAAGCCTATCCCAGTGCGAGGATGCTTTCTTTCGAAAGTCGTATACAAGGAACGCGAAGCGTCGATTCTGTTCTACATTGTCTCGCAAGGCATATCGCTTCTGGGTGTCGACGCCATTATGGCTCTTGACTTCCAGATTGATGGCTCGTCTCTCCGCTGCCTACGTCAGCTAACAGTGCTACCAACGTACAGGTTCCAGATCAAAAACCAGTTTCATCTGCACTTCTTCCAGCACAATTGCGCAATGAATTTGCATGCCTTTTCGACTCCACCCTCGGCTTAGCCAATGGGTTTGTGCATCGTGTCAAAGTACGGCTCTCGATTCCGCCCGTTGTAGATAAACTTCGCCGCCTTCCTCTTTCACTCCGAGCCCAGGTATCTGAAGAACTTCGTCGGCTAGAGCAGTTAGGTGTGATAGAGCGCATTAACGCTTCAGAATGGGTGTCTCCGATTGTTGGGGTTGAAAAAAAGGATGGAGGCATTCGTGTTTGTGTTGACTTACGATAGCCTAACAAAGCTGTCGTGACGGATAGCTTCCCTCTTCCACACACCGAAGAACTCCTCCACAGTCTCGTTGGGGCAACCCATTTTTCTAAGTTAGACCTCGCATCGGCCTACTACCAGGTTTTGCTCGATCCTGAAAGCCGTGAATTGACCGCTTTCATAACTCACGATGGCCTCTTCCAGCTTCAAACGCGTCTGCTTCGGGCTGGCATCCGCCCCCGCTGCATTTCAACAAATGATGTCAAAAATACTTCAAGGATGCTCTGGTGTTTTGTTATATATCGACGACATCATTGTTTTTGGGAAGAGCGAACAGGAACACTTGACCAACCTGACCGCTGTACTGCCGGGCATTAAGGAAGCAGGGCTCAAGTTCAATGACAAGTGCGTACTTGGCGTACAAGAACTTTCCTTCTTGGGAAACAGGATCACACCGCAAGGTATATCTCCTTTGCCAGATAAAATTGCTTCCATTATGAATACTCCAGCGCCCACTGATAGTACTAGTCTGCGCTCTTTCCTCGGACTGATAGAGTTTTATGCAAAGTTCGTTCCCATGCTTGCTGACGTGGTAGAACCAATGCGAGCTCTTCTCCGGAAGAACCAGCCATTCATTTGGAATGATGCTGTAGACGCCAGTTTCGCCAAGGTGAAGTTTCTTCTCTCTTCCAGCAAAGTTCTGCACATGTTTCATGCGTCCCTTCTGGTTGTAGTGTCCACTGACGCATCTGACTGCGGACTGGGTGCTGTTCTCCAGCAGGTGGATGGCCACAGGCTGCGAACTGTTGCCTTTGCTTCACGCACACTTTCACCAGCAGAGAAGAAATACGGAGTAGGAGAGCGTGAAGCGCTCTCCTACTCATGAAGATGTACAAGTGGCCCGAAGAGGAGGGAAAACAGGAACTTGGTATTGATTCATGGTAAATAAGGCACTGAATGAATAAGTGCACTGAAAACGTAGACGAAGGGAGATTTCACACACCACAAGTGCTGACTTTCAAGTGGAAAACTTGTTGAATGAACGAGTTTATGAACACTTGAACTGTGCATGCACTCATTGTTTAGTATCACCTGATCTAAACACAATGAATTTAAAAAAAAAACATCACAGTGCTCGGCTGTCAACGATTTGCGTGGTCTAAAAAGGAAATTTGTCTTTCTTGGAAGACTATTGTAGGCTGACTAATGCAACCTGGTCCTGCTTTCTGTATTCTATAGGCCTCGATAATTTCATGTGTCAATTGGTCCGTGTGGCGAAAAATAATCTCGGTCCGAGAGAATTCTGCAGTGCACCCGAATTGCCAAATGCGAGGCGCAAACAGTGCATTTTGGTGCTCCCTGAGGCGCACGTTTACACACCGCCCTGATTGTCCCATGTACACTCGGCCACAGGTGTGGGGGATGCTGTACACGATTGCAGTGGCGCAAGGCACACGCATATTAGTGTGCCTTACAGGGCAGACATTTTTGTTTTGCATTTGCACCTTTCTCCCTCCACACATTTTGTAACTGCTGCGCACGTGCTACCCACTTTCTTTCTGGCTGAACAAAAAACTAATCTATGCCATGCCACGATCCCCCCCTCCCCTTTTTTGTTTCAACCTGTGCGAACGCTGGTGGCCATAGCATGCTTCAATTCTTGCACAAACTTTCCACAAGACAGCATGCTATTGTTGTCTCGTGGAAGCTTGTGCGAAGAGTAAAGTTTGGAGAGTAAAGATGCGGCACCAAGAAGCCGGCCGTTAGCCATACATCCACTAGCGTTCGCACAGGTTGAAGGGGGATTGTGGCATGGCATAGATTTGTTTTGTTCTTTTCAGCCAGAAAGAAAGTAGGTAGCGTCTGCCCTGTAAGGCACAGTAACATGTGTGTGCCTTGCGCCACTGCAATTGTGTACAGCATACCCCTCACCTGTGGCCGAGTGTACATGGGACAATCGGGGCGGTGTGTAAACGTGCGCCTCAGGGAGCACCAAAATGGACTGTTTGCGCCTCGCATTTCGCAATGCATTGCCATGACTGCGGGTGCACTGCCGACTTCTCTCGGACCGAGATTCTTTTTTCACAGACTAATTGACGCATGAAATTTGCGAGGCCTATAGAATACAGAAAGCAGGGCCAGGTTGCATTAGTCAGCCTGCAATAGTCTTGCAAGAAGAAATTTCCTTTTTAGACCAGTGTTGCCAGGTTTGGCTATATATAGCCAAATTGGGCTACAGAAAAAAAATTTTGGCGTCGACTTGAACGAGTTGGCTATGTGGCTATATTTGGGCTACTAAAAATCTACGACTTGGCTTTGTTTGGGCTATAAGTGGCGCCCTAATCAACGCTCCAGAGGGGATCTGATCGAGTAGAAACAAATCCCGAAGGCTATGTTTTGGCTGGCTGAGCCGGCAGCGCACCTGTGCGTGCGCAAATGCCCTCCACGCCCCTCTCCCTCCATTCTCTGGGCCGTTGTCTGAGCCGGTAGCTTTGGTCTTTGATGTTTTTAAACTTACATCGCGCTTGACTTTGAGAAACCCGATCCCAGGGCATCGGGATGATCCTGGGAGTAGAGGGTTTTTCACAGTACACCGTACTAACATCGCTATGCTCAGAGAGCAATAAAATAGGGGCGGGCGATCGTGGTGCCGTCTTGAAAGAATGACATGTAGATCAAACGCTGCGGTGTGTTCATGGCCATGGCTCCTTGGTGAACTATCGCGCGGGGCACAGCTTTCATCCTGCTTCAGGTTTCTCACGCTAAGCTTTACTGCCATTTTCCTTTTCTTGCGAGATAAGTTTTTGTTACTGCTTACATTAGAATTTAATTTCCATAGCTGAGACTTAAAATCGAATCCTCCTCGGAGAGGAGAATCGAACCATGAGAAGGTGGGCCAACTATGCAAGAAAGTATAAAAGAAAATGGGAGCAAGATCCCGAGCCAAGGTGGGTCCTGGTGCGCGTTTACTTACATATAGTTTGCGCGTAACGTGACAGATGCAAGTACTTATTGTGCTAATATTGAAACATGGCGTCGTTTGTTTTTTGAAACAAACGATGCCATCAGTGAACCACGTCACCTGAACATCACCCAGCTAGTGTGTTAGCTTAGCAGGTGAGGTATGTATATCAACATGGTTTCTTTTTTGACAGCAACCGGTTTTCACAGTTTTACCACTGTTATCAATTTGTCGCTTCCCTTTGTCCTTTGTGAGCCGTCTCGGCTTTTGCCATTTCGAGCGAGTTACGTTCGGGACGTGCTCGTCGCCGCAAACGACCACGCGCTTCTTACACTAAAGTGCCGTTTGCGCAGCAACCGTTTAAAGCTTCGCTTACACTGATTGAGACAGCGAGTGGCATCGGTTGTCTTTGACTTCTTTTTAACGCATGTTCTTGGCGTGCTAGAGAGCTAAGATGGCGACCAGGTTGGAAACTATATAGAGCGTGTTCCAGGTAACCCGGGCCAAGTTAATTAACGAGAAAACAAGATAGGACGATAAGACAAATAAAGCGAGATATTATAGCGCGGAGACACTGGTCTTGGCTCATAAAAAAGAAGCCGTGAGCGCGTCACCATCGCAGACCGCTGCACAGTTGAAGTTTTTATATGCCGTAGGCAGGGATGTCACGTGAGTGCTCAATGATGCTGAGCAGTATTTTGCGTACACGTGAGCTAAAAAGCGGAGTTCGTATTTATTATTACTGCATATAACTAAAAATAGTAACTCAGTACTATCTGTCATAAAATAAACACATTATTATTTCGCCCTCTGCAGCGATTCGCTGGAACTTGAGAGCTTGCGAGGCCGACCAAAAAAAGTGTTCTGTGTGCAAGCGTGATGTCGACTGTCACGGCGGCAAGGACATTTGGTTACAACGGGTTGTGCAAAAAAAGGATTGCCGTAGTTGAATGTGAAAATTTATATACAAATTAAACTGCAAATAAATATGGCTATATTTGGCTACGAAATATTTTGCTCTCTTTTTGTGTTTGGCAACATTTGGGCTACACTTTCTCTAACTTTGGGCTACGCCGCTTAGTCCGACCTGGCAACACTGTTTTAGACCACGCAAATCGTTGACAGTGGGGCAGCGCGATGGTTTTCATTTTTGTTAATTAATTATTGTTTAGTATCACCTGATCTAACCACGAGTGCATGCGCAGTTCATGAACTCGTTCATTCAATAAACTTACCAGTTGAAAGTCCGCACTTGTGGTGTGTCTATGTCTCCCTACGCTTTCAGGACACTGTTCCTTATTTACCATGAATAAGAGGCCCATCACATGGCTTTCTATTATTGTATAGGGTTTATGGTATTCTTATTAGTATTGAAATGCAGTCCATATTTTTCTGTTATTTCTTTTTTTGCCTTACAATATGCTGATAAGCCTTCGTTTGTAGTGAAAGTGGCACTTCCTTTGGTTTTGATGAGTTGGCTTGGTAAGTCTATCGACAGAATAATGATAACGGGGGCCAGGCAGCCATGATGTAGGTGTGTATTTGGGGGGAAAACGCTGTACAAATGTAAGAAGGTCTGTACAACAATGCAAACTTATTGTACCAGCTTTACATTTTCAAAAGTGGTTGAAAAGGCCAAAATGTAGGCAGTTAACTGCAGTTGCACTCACTCCTGTGAATGCAGAATGATGGGCTGCTTTCACAATTTGCGAAGCTGCAGGTGCAAACATTGCTGAGGGTTAGCTTTTGGTTCCCACAAAACTAGGTCTTTAAAAACTGATTGTCAGTCTCTTTACCAAAAAATGTAAGGGTCTGAAAATATCATGTCGGTATGCCTTTAAGCTGTTTTGTGCCACACGTATGTAGATCTGACTTTTCTGCACTGTAATGTCACATCCCCTAATTATGCATTGGGAATTTGCATGGAAGTAGAATTGGTGCGCTTACAAATGATAGTGAAAGCTTGGAGAGGTAGTTACTATGAAACATAGTTACTGCGCTAAGGGTCATGAAACACAAACATGACATGCACAGAACAGACAAGACCTGATGCACTTTGTGTTTGTGTTTCTTCCAGTAACGCTTAGGTGTTGTGGAGCATATTTACAATTAAAGGGCATTGCGTCACAAACCTCTTCCAGCAAAAATGTTTTGCTTGGCACTCAGCTAAAAATTCACTTCACTTGGCAATAAATTATATTCTGGTAGTATTGGGTAGATTTCTCAACTTGAAAACATTGCCACATGCAATGCTCATTTCCAAATCCGGCAATTTTTTACTTTTGCAGCACAAGCACCTCCTGCAAATAGGAGGGAAGTCGCTGCGCGAGGTGGCATCGAATGTCATGAAGGCTGTAATGGTGCACCCCATCCAAGTGCTTTACAGCCTTCATAGCAGGAAGGGGAAGAGGGCCTTCATCAATTTGAAGTTATGCCGGATAGTCACAGGTAAAGTTTCCTTAGTCATCCTTTTGCATTGTTGAAGTACTTTGCATACAGCCGAACTCCTCTACAGTGAAATGGCTTGCATACCAAAAGATTGTCCTTGCCAAAATCCTGCCTTTCATATGAATTGTCAACTTCTACAACGAAGAAATTTGGGAGTCCCTGTTGGCTGATTTCATTTTTTACTATGAAAGCCACATACTCAGCCACCACTGCCCTTGCAGAAATTGCGAAAGTGTGCTCTGCACTAGCACCAATGGCAGCTTAGGTGAATTGCTTGACGAGCATGTCAATGAATTGCATCACACCAGGCAGCTTACACGTTTAGCATCAGCGGGTGAGACAGTTGAATATGTCTCGGTTAGTAAAGACAAGGTGTGATCATCACTGATGACGTTAACGCTATGTTAGGGTGGAAAAACAAGAATGACAACGAAGGCAACAGGGATGAAGATCCTGTAAATGGATCAAGAATTTTCATGGTGGGGAAGGCGATCATCATCATCATCAGCCTATATTTATGTCCACTGCAGGACGAAGGCCTCTCCCTGCGATCTCCAATTACCCCTGTCTTGCGCTAGCGTATTCCAACTTGCGCCTGCGAATTTCCTAACCTCATCATCCCACCTGACTTTCTGCCGTCCTCGACTGCGCTTCCCTTCTCTTGGTATCCATTCTGTAACCCTAATGGTCCACCGGTTATCCATCCTACGCATTACATGGCCTGCCCAGCTCCATTTCTTCCGCTTAATGTCAACTAGAATATCGTCTACCCCCGTTTGTTCTCTGATCCACACCGCTCTCTTCCTGTCTCTTAACGTTACTCCTAAGATTTTTCGTTCCATTGCTCTTTGTGCGGTCCTTAACTTGTTCTCGAGCTTCTTTGTTAACCTCCAAGTTTCTGCCCCGTATGTTAGCACCGGTAGAATGCAATGATTGTATACTTTTCTTTTCAACGACAGTGGTAAGCTCCCAGTAAGGATTTGGCAATGCCTGCCGTATGCACTCCAACCTAATTTTATTCTTCTGTAAATTTCTTTCTCATGATCAGGGTCCCCTGTGAGTAATTGACCTAGATAAACATATTCCTTTACAGATTCTAGAGGCTGACTGGCGATCCTGAATTCTTGTTCGCTTGCCAGGCTATTGAACATTATCTTTGTCTTCTGCATATTCATCTTCAACCCAATTCTTGCACTTTCTCGATGAAGGTCCTCAATCATTTGTTGTAATTCCTCTCCATTGTTGCTCAATAGGACAATGTCATCTGCAAACCGAAGGTTGTTGAGATATTCGCCATCGATCCTCACTCCTAATTCTTCCCAGTCTAAGAGCTTGAATACTTCTTCTAAGCATGCAGTGAATAGCATTGGAGAGATTGTGTCTCCTTGCCTGACCCCTTTCTTGATAGGTATCTTTCTACTTTTCTTGTGGAGAACCAAGGTAGCTGTGGAATCCTTGTAGATATTTGCCAAGATATTCACGTATGCCTCCTCCACTCCTTGATTACGCAATGCCTCTATGACTGCTGATATCTCTACTGAATCGAATGCCTTTTCATAATCTATGAAAGCCATATAGAGAGGTTGATTGTACTCCGCAGATTTCTCGATTACCTGATTGATGGCATGGATATGGTCCATCGTAGAATATCCCTTCCTGAAGCCAGCCTGTTCTCTTGGTTGACTGAAGTCAAGTGTTGTCCTGATTCTATTGGAAATTATCTTGGTGAATATTTTATACAATACTGAAAGCAAGCTAATGGGTCTGTAATTCTTCAATTCTTTAACGTCTCCCTTCTTATGGATAAGTATAATGTTGGCGTTCTTCCAGCTCTCTGGTACACTTGAAGTTGTGAGGCATTTCGTATAAAGGGCCGCAAGCTTTTCAAGCATGATATCTCCTCCATCTTTGATTAAATCTACTGTTATTCCATCTTCTCCAGGCGCTTTTCCCCTGGTCATGTCTTTCAAGGCCCTTCTAACTTCATCGATAGTTATAGAAGGAGCTTCTGTATCCGGTTCATCACTATTTCGAATGGAAGAAGCTTGGTTGTTTAGGCTACTGTACAGGTCAGTATAGAATTCTTCTGCTGCTTTTACTATGTCATCGAAATTGCTGATGATGGGGAAGGCGATAGCAGCATTTAATTATCCAAAGCAACACTTTGCGTATATTGCATTTCGCCGCTGAGCATGCTGTGAACCTCGATTAAATAAGGTTGGCTGCGGTTGCAAATTCTGTCAGATAAACTGTGTGCTAAAAACTTAGCAACTTATTTCACTAAGTCTCTTGAGTTCATGTTAAGGTTTTCTTTTGTTGAATGTGTTTGCCTGCTCTATTGCGGGTGATCATTACGGTGCATGTTGTATGGACTAATTGTGGTCTTTGTATGGTTGTGTTCAGTTGTCATCTGTGCAAAAGGGGGGGGGGGGCGACCTGACAGAGGCACAGTACTTCATTAAGAGGTAGTTGCCAGGGTCTGTGGACAGCGGTGGTGGCAGGAAGAGGCGTTTCGCAGAAACGTTTGCAGCAGAGCAGCCCGATGATCCCTCCCTTCGGGGCAGGAATCATTGCCGGCCCACTGCTGCCCTCTCTCTGCCCCACCCTAGCCCTCAGGTCCCTGGCCATTCCATCGTCAGCCCCTCCTGTCCGGCTGCTGCTGCCACTGCTCCTTCCCCTGCTGTAGCCCCTGCTCCTGCAGTCCCTGCCGCCCCTGCCCCTCCTCCTGCTGCTACCCGTGGAGCTGAGCACCCCTACTGATGCCTGCATCAGTTCAAGAATTGTATTGTAAATAGTATTCTAAATAAATTATATTTTCGTTTATGCTTTGCGTGTTTCTGCAGGAAGTTTCCTTCCCACACTTATTTCCATCACGTTTCCTTCGCTACTAATTGTATAGGCAGTAAGCTAGCATACAAGCAACAGAATGGCTGAGTACAGGCTATGCTAGAAACACATTGGATGCAAAATGGCTGAGCACTGGATATTCCTGAAACACACTGTTACAAAATGGCTGAGCACTGGATATTCTAGAAACACATTGATACAAAATGGCTGAGCACTGGATATTCTGGAAACACATTGGATACAAAATGGCTGAGCACTGGATATTCTGGAAGCGCACTGGATACAAAATGGCTGAGCACTGGATATTCTGGAAACGCGTTGGAAACAAAATGGCTGACCACTGGACATTCTGGAAACGCGTTGGATACAAAATGGCTGAGCACTAGATATTCCGGAAACGCGTTGGATACAAAATGGCTGAGCACTGGATTCTTGAAATACACTGGATACAAAATGGCTGAACACTGGCGCTATGCTCGAACTACATTGGATACTACACTGGCAATCTATACGGCCAATCATGGTTCGAACAGTGGGTGGACCTTGGATCGGGTTGCACTTTGCCATGATGCCAGGATTGGGCCAAAGTGCGCACCAATTTCTGCGAGCATTGGACCATGCTTGGCCCAGTGCTGTCGTGCTGCCTGGGATACTACGGGCCGAAACTCGCCACTTGTGTTAAACGATACGTCCAAGCCTGCCGTGAATGCCAGCGCCGAGCCGCCTCGAGGGCCCTTTGATCAAGTCGGCATGGACCTCCTGGGCCCGTTTCCGTTGTCTACTTCCGGAAACAAGTGGATAATCACCGCCACAGACTATATAACCCGCTATGCTGAAACAAAGGCTCTTCCAAAAGGCACAGCTTCTGAGGTAGCACAATTTTTCGTACAGAACATCGTACTACGTCATGGTGCCCCTTCCTGTGTCATCACAGATCGAGGAGCGGCGTTTACGGCAAGGCTGCTTGAAGAAGTTTTTCAACTTAGTTACACCATGCACCGAAAGACGACTGCCTATCACCCTCAAACAAATGGCTTGACTGAAAGGCTTAACAAAACGATGACCGACATGCTGTCGATGTACATAGATGTGCAGCGTAAGACATGGGACGCGGTACTACCGTACGTCAAGTTTGCGTGCAACACCGCTACGCAAGAGACCACACGCTTCACGCCGTTTTCTCTTGTTTACGGTCGAGAAATTCAGACGATGTTAGAAGCCATGTTGCCATGTGACAATTCTGACAATCGTGATGAAGACACCGAGTGCTTCGTGCAGCATGCCGAGGAAGCACGTCAACTGGCTCGCGTGAACATCAAAAAACAGCAGTGTATTGACGCGCGACACTACAACCTCCGCCACCGCCAATTTGAGTACCAACCGGGCGACCATGTGTTAGTTTGGACCCCCGTCCGCCGTAAAGGCCTTTCGGAAAAACTTCTTAGTCGGTACTTCGGCCCTTACAAAGTGCTTCGGCGAGTGAGTGACCTGAATTATGAAGTTCTTCCGGACGGCACTCAGCCAGCACGACGCCGACAACCACGGCCTGAGATTGTGCACGTCATGCGGTTAAAACCATATCGCACACCATAATAGTCGTGGTTTCCGGACCATTACTTTTCTCCTGGGACAAGTCTTTCTGCCTGTCAATGTTTTGTTTAGCATCGAGTCGATGCTCTTCTGGGAGTAGGGGTAATGCCACGAGCTTGTGCCATCATGCTCCCAGAAGAAGATGAGGACGGTCTTGTTCACGAGCTAGCACCTTGGTCTTTTGTCGGTGCTGCGCTGCCCCTTCGACGACTCGGACTTATTTTAACGGCCTCTTTTGGAAGCCGCCTGTCTATTAAACGTGACAATATTCCCCGACACTAAACGCAGACCCCCTCCCACCGAGGCCACGCAGGGAACACAAGAGGAACACATAGAGGACGACGAGGTCGAATTCCCCGATACTAAGCGCAGACCCACTCCCACCCTTACAGAGGCAACACGACCCAAGCGCAGGCGCGCAGCGACACGCGACGCACGAATAGATGCACTCGAGGTTCGCTTAAGCAATCTTGAGGAAACCATCATCACGTCCGTCACGCGTACCATGCAGTAGAGCTCTGAGAGCGTTCATCTCGGACTGGCCAGATTAGAAGCCGCAAACAGCACGCTCATACCGTCGCATAGGGAAGCGGCGAAACACATGTAACAACATATAAACATGGCCTGACACCCATCTAAACAAAAACACACAATATGGCAGTGGAGTAGAGTAGCTATCTGGGTCAGTTGGTACATACTGAATAGTAAAAACCAGTCAAAAGACCAAATGCGGAGAAGAAACGTGGCACACACAACGACTGGACTAACAACTGTGCTTTATTGAAAAACCCCGTCTCCCAGGAAAAACCAGGCGAGCATGCGCAGCTCAAAAGCCGACACCCACACACAAACTAATGTTCATTGCAAAAGGCCACGTTGCTAACGCCAGTATGATAGGAAACTTAGTTCCTTCTGCATCAGCGAGATAGAGGTAGAAATGATGCAATTATCCCCTTGCAACTTGATATGGTAAGCTTCGAGAATTTCATGCTCTGTCTTGCCCTTGCCCCTACCAAGGATTTTAACATGGAAAAAAAAAGCGGGACGCTGCCGCATTCCCGACAATGGCGAGGCAAATTTGCTCCATCGGAGGTGTTCCAAGAATTGTAGTGCTCTCGCAGCCTCTCATAAATACACCGGCCTGTTTAACCAATGTAAACTTTTTCACAATTCAGCGGAAGCTCGTACACCACACGTGTCGCACAACAAGTGTAACCGTTGTTATGACACGCAGGGGGTCTATTTCTGTCACGCGCAACACGTGAGCAAAAGCCTGAAAGTTTGCATGGAGCAGAAAAAACAACGTTAACGCCCTGCCTCGCAGCTACTTTCTTGACGTTGTGGGACATCAGTGGAACTGCAGAAGTTACCAAAACAATACCTGAAAACGATCCCCGAACGCCCAGGCGTCATCATATATGCAAGAAACGAACGGCCCCGCCAAACTCGTGGGGTACCAGCAAGGCGGAGGAACCACAGTCACCCCGCTGGTCAAGCGAGCCCACACAGCTATCGAACACGACACCAAATGTCAAAGACATTGAAAACGCCCTCGTAGAACGAATTCCACCACCCAAGACGCGCAACAGGATCTTCGTACTCAACGTCTACAGCAGTCTCAGATGCCGCCAGCACCGCCCCCATGTTCTCTTCAAACGGGCAATCGACATCGCCCAGGGGCAACAGCTGTTCATTGGGGGGGGGGGGGGACTTCAATGCGGTGCACACGGCGTGGGGTTACAAGCACGAGAGCCCAAAGGCACGCATCTGTGGGCAACGGCGCAATACGCCGGAATCGAGCTCGTCACCTACCCCGCGGCACCAACAAGGCAGGGCAACAGCGTCAGCACCGACACGACGCCGGACCTTAGTTTTACGTGCAACACACTCAAAGTCATTTGGACAAACAGCATGCAAGACTTGGGAAGCGATCACTGCATTATTTTCCATAGAAGCAGAAGACGGCCCGCAGGAACACAATGCCGGTCGCCAAATGAAGATCACCAACTGGAATCAGCTACACAAACATTGGGACACGCAACAAGTGGCAGACATCAAAGACATAGACTAATGGACGGACCAGCTGCGGCGGTACATCGAGCGCGTGACGCAAACGATCCCGTCGACAGCTGTACTCGAGACAATAGACTCCCGGTTACTTCACATGTGGGAAGCCAAGACCCACCTGCAGTGCCGATGGAAACAACACAGACACAATAGGAGACTGCGTAAACGGATATCGCAGCTCAACAAGGAAATAGAAAAGCACGCGCTTAGCTTGCAACAACAACAATGGGAAGAGAAATGCGCGGAGATGCACGGTCAACTGACCACGCGTTGCACGTGGCAGATACTTTGGTACCCGATAGATCCCGCCAACACCAAGACCACACACATGCAAGGCATATACAAAATCATACACGCTTACGTAGGAACGGAACAACAATTCCTACGGGATGCGAAACTACGTTACATATCCCAAACACCATCCAAATACATCCGGACTACACGGGAGAAAGCAAAGCCACCCTACACGCAGAATTCTTCATTGCCGAAATCCAGGCGGCCCTCGTCAAACTAAACACCAAGTCGGCCCCTGGCCCCGATCGAATATCCAATAGGGCACTAAGCAATCTCGATTAGGAATCGATCGAGAAACTCACAAAATACATTAACGAGTGTTGGACGCATGGGAAGCTACCCCGGCCATGCAAAGAAGCAAAGATCATACTGATACCGAAACCACGCAAGAGCTTACAGCTGGAAAACCTGCGCCCCATCTCCCTCACGTCCTCCGTGGGCAAGTTGATGGAGCACGCGTTTCTCAATACACTCACGAATTACCTCGAAGACAACGAACTATTTCCACACACCATGCTTGGGTTCAGAAGATATCTCTCCACGCAAGACGCCCTTATGCAACTAAAACATCAAATCATAGACAATCCGGGGCGCTCGACGAGAGCCATCCTTGGGCTGGACTTGAAGAAGGCCTTCGATAACGTTCGCCACGATGCCATATAGACAAATACACAAGCTAAATCTCGGACGGCGAACGTGCAACTACGTCCGAGATTTCCTCACGGGAAGAACATCACACTTGTGAGAGGGACAACTAAACTCGGATCAAATCAACGTCGGGAGCTCGGGCACCCCGCAGGGCTCGGTGATCTCGCCGATGCTCTTCAACGTCGTCCTGCTGGGGTTACGCGACCGATTGCTTCAAATCGAAGGACTGCATCACACGCATACGCAGATGATATTACGATCTGGACGACAACGGGCAGCGACGGAGCGATCGAGCAACGCTTTCAGCAGGCCATCCAATGCGCGTAAAACTAGCTCGTGGGCACGGGCCTCGCCTGCTCGTCCAAAAAATCCGAACGGCTGCTATATAGACCAGTGAGAAAGGGGCGCCCACCCAAAGGCGACACCCCCCCCCCCCCCCCCCGAAAAGGAAAACATCCAATTGACGGCGTCAAACGGTCTACCCATCCCAGTGGTAGACAAGATCCGGGTACTAGGAATGACGATAGAACACAAGGGCGGCAATGGCGAAGCACTTCGCAAGATAACGGCAAAGGCCACCAGCACGATGCAGCTCATCCGACGCATCACCAAAAAACACACGGGCATGCGCGAAGGCAGTGTCATACGACTCATACAAGCCTTCGTCATTTTTCAAATAAAGTACACGGCAGCGTTTCACTACTGGACGGTTGCGGAAAGCAAAAAGCTCAACGCTCTCATACGCAAGGCGTACAAATGTGCATTGGAACTTGCGCCCGGAATCCGCACCACCAAGCTCTTAGAACTAGGCTCACACAATACGTTTGAAGAACTCGTGGAGGCGCAACAAGTGTCCCAACTGCAGCGCATATCCAAAAGCCGACCGGGAAGACACGTGCTCGAAAAGCTCGGCGTCACATACAACACGCAGCACGGCATCAAAGTGGAAATTCCAAGAACCATACGCGAGCAACTATACGTTCCCTCATTGCCCCGCAACATGCACCTCCAACACTACACGGGATGACGTAAAGCCAGAGCACAACACATGAACCAAGGTTACTGAAACGACAAGGAGGCAGTCTTCACCGACGCAGCCCGTTATCGAGACAGGAAGAGTTTCGTGGCGGCAGTTACTAGCCACCGAGGGAACCCCTCATGTGCGTCACCGTGAACACGGCACATGCCGAAGCGGCAGAGGAAGCGGCCATATAGCACTGGCCCTCACACAAACCAAAGCTGCATACGTGTTCTGCGATTCGCAAACGGCAATTCGCAATTTTGCAAATGGACGCACCTCGCAAGAGGCGTACCACATACTCCCGCGAAATTCTTACACCAGGGAGAGGTCGGCGTCGATAACCGAAGGCACTTGCTATGGATCCCGGCACACACTGGACTGAGCACCCTCAACGAAGCGGCTCACCGCATTGTTCGAGGCCTCACTCACCGAGCATCATCGGAGGAAGAGCCCCCGCGGTGTACTGCAAACGTCTGGGCGTGGGAGGACCGTATGACCAGGTTCCACGACATCACGACACACTACCAGTTGCACAGACGGGTATACCCTTTTCCTCATGCTAGGTTGGACAGGACGCAAGCAGTACATTACAGACAATTACAAACGGACTCCTACAGAAACCCCAGACTCATGCACGCCATGTATCCAGGCATGTACACTACAAGCAGATGCACGTCGTGTGGCGAGGTTGCCACGCATAATCAGATGTCATGGGAGTGTCAGGATTTAACAAACAATTCGGACACTGCCGACCCTTCCGTCTCTTCCACCGCCAGCATCCGCTCGCGCTGGAAGACCGCACTGCTCAGCTCGAACCTGACAGCACAACTCCGGGCCGTCCAGCGAGCCGAGGAAGCCGCTTCGAGACAAGGTCTCAGAACCGCGTCCGCGGCGGGTGCCCAGACCCACAAAGAAGATGCAGGACTCGAATCTGATTGATTTGAAAATAAAGCTTACGTTCTTCTTGCTCTTCACTAACGCGGCATGCGTGCCACCTGTAGTGTTCATGCGAAGCTTGTTATAAGGTACATGTTTCGGTGCAAAGAACTATCATCCGCATTGGCTCGAGCGTCGTCGCCTTCCTCAGCTGGCTCGTTGGCGCTCCTCGGTTTGCGCTTGTGCCGTTGGATGCCTTGCGGAGCACAAGCGCCTGCTGGGCACGCGCTCGTGCTCCCGCGTTCGTCGTCTTCTTCTACAGCTGGCTCCGTTGCCGCTTATGATTCCAGCGTAGAATTTCACTTCTATTCTGTCTTCGTAATAGGGAGGCCACGTTTAGGGGGTATGAGCCATTGCATAAGGGGGCATGAGCCATTCATTGTTTTACGCAACGGACAGATTTAATTTTAAAGCACTTCAATTTCGAAGAATCGGAAGCGGCAACGGCAGGCGAATGCTGCAGACCACGCCGTCAAGCAAACTCGAGAGAACTTGCAGCCGCCATACTTGAGACATAAAACGCAAGCGACAACGGCGGACTGCGGGCATACCGTCAGTGAGCCCTTCTCTCCGTCGCAGCCGTCGCATCGTGGTTAGCTCAGGTGCACCCAGAACAAACTTTGCTTACCCCGATTTTCCGGTAGGGGAAGGGTTGGTTAGTTTTATTTTTTTTTTCTGGTGTTTCAAGACATAACTAAAACGTAATATTTAGAGAAAACGCAGTCCAAAAATAAAGTTACTGATCAAGCTTATTACCTTAACAATATATATGTAGCCACAACCTTTTCTGGCTACGCATAAGATACTTTTCATGACATTACAGTGTTACATACGGTAACACAATCTCGGCATATCTTAGTATGCATGACCACGAGCAAACTTCACAAAGCCTGCACAGTTTCATATTCATAATTATTCCTGGATGGAAGCAAACAGCCAGTGACTTGGCATTTTCCTATTCTTATGGAATTGTCGGTACTTTTTCAAATGTTTCCATTGGATTCCTATTGGATGCATAATTTTCAACAACCAGTGTTTTGCCCCGCGAGATGTAGTAGCGCTTCAACGTGCGACAATAATTGATGTCGCAGCTCACTGGCATGGAACCGTACTGCAGCCTCGCCTTCACGACCACGTGAATTGACCTTGGTATGAGTACAACCACAGCCGCTTCTACTCAGAAAGACCTCGAACACCAGCTGGAAAAGAGCTCTGTCGTTCCGTTCCCGCGTAAAAGATTTGTTTTCTCGTATATTCGAGTACTAATGCGAAGCTATCATGTCTTAAGCTTTTGTGTAAGCCGTTCTTTACGCATTTTCTGATGCAATTAACTTTTCAGCACTAATTTAGTTCAATAAGGCGCTAGGCCTAGAAGAATGAGGATGTATGCTGTACTTCCACACACGTCACACGTGACGTACGTCGCTTGTGTAACGTCATCTAACGTCAATTGGGGTAGTGGTCTAACGTCCGCACCAGGGTCGTTGTACATCCACTTCCAGAGGGTAGAATGGAGGCGGCCATTTCTTTCATTGCCATTAACATCTCAATAGAATCATGACCTTTAACCTACGACTTCTAAAAATTTTTTTTCAATTTTCCGGATCGTGTGGTACGAATACCTGCATCTGTCAACAAAGACGCACCCTGTGCACACCTTTTTGCACAGTAAAAATATATCGCTATTTATGCAAGCTCTCGACTATAACACAGCTATACTAATCCACAGAATACTAACCATGAACAAGCCAGATCTGTCATCAATATTTCTCACGCCTACAATAGATACTAGAGACGCTGAGTGTAACGAATTCAACTTGCTCCAACCTGATAATGTATACTCTCAACGTTCCCTATCATTTGTCGGTGCAGTAATTTGGAATGAAGTACCTGGCTCCATAAGAAAACTTTTAAATACCGTCAAGAAATTACATCACTTTAAATTTTGTAGAAAAGATTACTATTTTTGCGTTTTGTTTTGGATTGTAATTTGGGCTTACTTTTATGCTATGGAGCAAAAGCTAGCTACATAGGCTAAGGAAGCAGGTCAACCATATTGCATTACACTATGCCGGAATAGGAATTCTACTTTGCCGCAACGCAGTGCGAACCCGATCGGCCTTGCCGTTCACCAGGTCTCACCGCATTGACGCTCGTGCGCTGTCTTGGCGGGCCCTTTCGCTAGTGGGTAGAGTAGCGTAGCAAATGGCCCCAGTGTACTCTAATGACACGTAAGGAAACCGCAGCCCACTAACAACTGAGTTCGTTCCTTGATCACAAAAAATAAATCCTGGCTGACAAACAACAAACCAAATATAGACACCCGAACAATTTCAAAGAAAAAATTGCGTGTCCATGCCTCATCCTTCTTTGTAATACGTAGCCATCATTTCTAGTATAAAAGCCTTTACATCAGATGAATAAATAAATGTTGCTGCCGAGTGCAGTGAAGTTACTGCAAAGTCATTTTAATCTAATTATCGCTCCGTCTCAGCTGGCTCGTAGTCCATTGATGGTTCCTGTAACCTACCGCCTTACCTAACAAATAAGAGAAGAGGAGGAAACACGGCACATATGCCTAGTAGGCTGTACGCAAAAGTAGGCCACCAAGAATGACAAACTTTTATGTTGCTTACCGATGAATAATATTCGTTCAGCTCCGTGTCACTCCGGATCCACAGCGGGAAACCAGCGTTGACCTTCATTTCTCGAAGCTGAACAACAAGACAAAAACATCAAAGGTATGTTACCATCACCGCGCCCGGCTCATGTTCAAAATAAGTTCACTTTTGACAGTCCTTGCCGATTCGAATACTCACTTCTGACTCAAGTGTTGAAATGTTTGCCTATTACTAGATAGACCTAGGCATACGTCGGCAAGCACACGCGTGAGTAGACTCACTCAGGTGAACCGTTGAGTCTTAGTCAATTTTTGATTAGTCTGAGTGAACCTGCTGAGTAGAATTCTTGCGAGTCCAAGTGGGCCTGCCAGAGGAAAATCTGGTGAGCATGAGTGAGCCCGGCTGAGTAGAATTTTGGCTAGCTTAAGCCCGAGTCAGGGGGGATGGGGTCCTAAACACAATGTTTGTTTTCGGTTGAGTCCTGGTGACTTCCGTTTATTTCACCCACCATGTTGCCAAAGGAAGCGTTCTGTGCGTGTCTTTCTTCAACCTTCGACTGGCGCTTCACCTCACCTTGCTTGGCGCCACTGCGACAAGTGGCGTGCGGGCCCAAACTAAATACGAGAGGATGCGAGACTCTTATGTCGCCGCGGCCAGGCGGCGCAAAATGGACGATAAAGCAGATGTGGTTTTAACGATGAGTGCGTGCACCGACACAAGAACGTAACCAGAGTGTGAGAGATTACATTGTTTTTTTTTTTCTGAACGCAATTTCTTAAGTCTTATTCAGTCATCACTTTGTTCTTAAACCATGAAGACGATTTAGTAAATTCCCATTCTTTCCGCTTTACCTACACGATTTCATCTTCTTTCTGGGGTTTTATGTGACAAAACAAGTTATGATTATGAGGCATGCCGTAGTGTAGGGCTCCCGATTAATTTTGACCACCTGGGGTTCTTTAGCGTGCACAACAACGCAAGCACACGGGCGTTTTTGCATTTCGCCTCCATCGAAATGCGGTCGCTGCGGCCGGGATTTGATCCCGCGACCTCGTGCTCAGCAGCGCAACGCCCTATATGATTTCAACGATAACAGGTCAGACCACTTCAAAAGAAGCCTTAAAGAAACAGACAAGAAATTGTTGGTGTAACTACATAGACAACAAGGAATACCCGTCCGCCAAGATACACGGTGAGCAGAAAGAATGGTGCTCCCGAGGAAGGAACAATAAAACTCATCTGCAGCAGCGTATATGTGACAAATTTTTAAAGCTCAAGCAAGACACACGGCACAAAAGGAAGGTCAAACACAGGATAGCGCCTCTCCTTTGTTTGAACTTCCTTTTGTGCCATGTCTCTCGTTTGCGCTATAAAAAAATTTGTCAAGTATGCACCAACTAGGCCCACAGAACGTTCTTCCAGCAGACTTGTAACTTTATCATTGCGGTCGAGAATGAACGCTATGGGTGAGCCCACGGCTTTGGTAAATTGCAGGCGAGATCTACTTCATGCTTCAACGCATGGTCGCCGCATTCAAACGTAGTGCAACGCTCGTACGAGGGCACAATGTGCTTGTTTCAACTTTTTCGCCCTATAGATTAACCATCACAAGGCGCCACGTGCTGCTCCGTGAGAAATATCGATGTGGCCGTAACCACTCCTGTTTTTCATTCAAGATATTCAATGCCCTCCCCTGCTTCTATAAAAAATTAGGCTAGGCAAAATATCGAAGGTTGTCTCCTTGCTTCGCAACTGAACCGAAGCATGGTGTTGTAATTTATATAATAGAATGTCAACCTAGCGCTACCTATACCAGCACAGATCACTTCTCTCACAATGTGAGGAAAAAGTAAAATTGACTTGCAGCAACAAGATGCACGGGCTACGCGCATTCCGTGGCTTCTGAAAAATGTTGCATCGTTTGCAACGTGGCTTGTACCTAAACATTATACGGACAGACGGTCGGAAAACAAACGTTAGGGATAAAAGCACCTGCGACGTTGCCGGCCCGGGCTCAGGCCCCCCGGGCATTATGTGCGGTGAGCCTTTCCACCGCTGCCCCGGCCCGCTGGATTGCCCGTAGTTGGCCTTGTAGATCTGAGCTAGTTGGAGCGCTTAGTCATCGCTCCTCGAGAAGGTCCGGTTCTATGTTGTTGTCTCTGCATATTGGTCTGATCACTGCATTTCCATAAGACGTGTGCCATGTCTGCGTGTTCGTACTTGCAGAGCTTGCAGCTCACTTCTGGGTATTGTGTCGCATTTCCTCTGTTTAAGTGTACTGGGTTTCTGGAGGTTCTGGTTTGCCACCTTCTCCAATCTGTTTCTTGAAATCTGTCTAGCGGTTTGTGCGGTTGTGGGTATGCTTCTCTTTGTTTCTTATAGTCTGTCAGTATTTCGTGGTACGTGACTAGTCTGTCTCTGTCCTCCTGTATCGCTACTTCGTAGTGGTCGCCTCCGCCGCAGTCCTCACCCCCATCCGCGGGGGGTGCGGGGTATCGGGCCGTCACTGTCCGAGCCACGGTGGGTTAGTTCTTTCGCGACTCGGTGGTTCTTCTCGTTGAGGTTGGAGGGGTGCTCGGGTCTGCTGTGGTTACTTGACTTCCTCCATGTGTGCCGGGATCCATTTGAGGTATTTGGGTGTGATTTTGCCGTTCTTGAAGTCTGCTGCTCTGCTCTTCAGGATTCTGGCCTCCTCCGTGGAGATACGCCTTCCTGCGTTTCCTTTCTTGAAAACTCAGTGCTCGCTACTTTCCTGTGATTATTATTGTGTCACATTGATAACGTGCATGCCGCTTATGACCTGAAAGCACCGCTTTATAAAAATGGAGGTCACGCCAGACAGGTGACGATTGTTGTATGGGGACAAATCCTCTTACATTCTACGCAAAAGAAATCAATACACTTGAAGCGCTAAAGGGCGCAGATACTTCTAAAGTGTGCCACGTATAGAGATTCGACTTTAAAAGCTCAGTTTTATTGCGAAAGAAATTATATGGACACTCCAGACAAAGTTCATTGCATGCCTGCCTACTCCAGACAAAGTTTGATCGTCGGCGTCACCGCGATGTGCCGGATATACGAAGTATGTGCTTGTTTATATAAACATATGTCCCATGGCCGGATTCCAACAAAGGACCTACAACAAAGAAGCCTGGAACTATATTAATCCACTGACGCTCCGGATGAATAAAACGGTGAAAATTCCGAAACATCGTCCTTCAACTACGAAGCTGGCTTTGCCAGAAAGCTTTGCTTTGTAGATTCATGCTACGTTCGGATGGATGTTTTCCCTATTCTCCACCTTGTGGGCGTCCGCAGACCGAACACCCTTCAGACTTTCCACATCCAATATACGGCATGACGCTGTTCTTTCTAGGCCACAGGAGCCGCGATGCGCGCCTCGTCGATGCGCGCCTCCTATGCCGTACCCACATATATAGTGGACACCTTTTGAAGGGTCATTGTTGGCCACGGCGGTCGCATTTCGATGGGGGCAAAATGCGAAAACACCCGTGCACTTAGATTTAGGTGCACGTTAAAGAACCCCAGGCGGTCCAAATTTCTGGAGTCCCCCACTACGGCGTGCCTCATAATCAGATCGTGGTTTTGGCACGTAAAACTCAATAATTAAAGAGTCATTGTTATTGTTGCCCATACAACTCACGGCTGATGCACATTGACCAGGAAATGGGTGGATTACTGCACGGGACAAAACCAACTTTTAGAACTCCTATAGAGTAGGTGCTGTCTAAAGGTTACTTACATGCAAAAGTGAAAGCAACAATTATAGAACGATTCAATAATATAAATAATACATACAAAAAATAACAAGATACAAATTGAACAGGGCATGGTAGGAAAAAATTCCTGGCATGCACTGCAAACATACATCTGATTGAACCCCTGAGTAGAGGTCCCAAACCAAAGAGTCCAATGCGCAACATTAAACCTTTCTATACCTGTCAATGTTTTGTGTCAAAACACTTTTCTTGGAATGCATTTGGAAGGCGCCCCAGTGTCATTCAAAACTATTCGTAAACTTTACATCATAGTTCAAAACGTCTGCGCCTATCTTTATTAAGGCACTGATTCCTTGCGATGTGGTAGATTTCAAAACGCTCATGCAGATTTAGCGCATAAGTGCTTGGAATCTATGTGAAGCGATGCGAAGCTCTAGGGGGTATGAAAATACTTGCGGCCGAGACGACTACGAATTGAATAGTAGACAGTGTTGCCAGGTCGGACTAAGCGGCGTAGCCCAAAGTTTGAGAAAGTGTTAGAGTTAGAGAAAGAAACAAAGTTAGAGAAAGAAACACAAAAAGAGAGCAAAATATTTCGTAGCCAAATATAGCCATGTTTATTTGCAGTTTAATTTGTATATAAATTTTCACATTCAACTACGGCAATCCTTTTTTGCACAACCCGTTGTAACCAAATGTCCTTGCCGCCGCGACAGTCGACATCACGCTTGCACACAGAACACCTTTTTTTTGGTCGGCCTCGCAAGCTCTCAAGTTCCAGCGAATCGCTGCAGAGGGCGAAATAATAATGTGTTTATTTTATGACAGATAGTACTGAGTTACTATTTTTAGTTATATACAGTAATAATAAATACGAACTCCGCTTTTTAGCTCACGTGTACGCAAAATACTGCTCAGCATCATTGAGCACTCACGTGACATCCCTGCCTACGGCATATAAAAACTTCAACTGTGCAGCGGTCTGCGATGGTGACGCGCTCACGGCTTCTTTTTTATGAGCCAAAACCAGTGTCTCCGCGCTATGATATCTCGCTTTATTTGTCTTATCGTCCTATCTTGTTTTCTCGTTAATTAACTTGGCCCGGGTTACCTGGAACACGCTCTATATAGTTTCCAACCTGGTCGCCATCTTAGCTCTCTAGCACGCCAAGAACATGCGTTAAAAAGAAGTCAAAGACAACCGATGCCACTCGCTGTCTCAATCAGCGTAAGCGAAGCTTTAAACGGTTGCTGCGCAAACGGCACTCCAGTGTAAGAAGCGCGTGGTCGTTTGCGGCGACGAGCACGTCCCGAACGTAACTCGCTCGAAATGGCAAAAGCAGAGACGGCTCACAAAGGACAAAGGGAAGCGACAAATTGATAACAGTGGTAAAACTGTGAAAACAGGTTACTGTCAAAAAAGAAACCATGTTGATATACATACCTCACCTGCTAAGCTAACACACTAGCTGGGTGATGTTCAGGTGACGTGGTTTACTGATGGCATCGTGGCAAACATGTTTCAATATTAGCACAATAAGTACTTGCATCTGTCACGTTACGCGCAAACTATATGTAAGTAAACGCGCACCAGGACCCACTTTGGCTCGGGATCTTGCTCCCATTTTCTTTTATACTTTCTTGCATAGTTGGCCCACCTTCTCATGGTTCGATTCTCCTCTCCGAGGAGGATTCGATTTTAAGTCTCAGCTATGGAAATGAACTTCTAATGTAAGCAATAACAAAAACTTATCTCGCAAGAAAAGGAAAATGGCAGTAAAGCTTAGCGTGAGAAACGTGAAGCAGGATGAAAGCTGTGCCCCGCGCGATAGTTCACCAAGGAGCCATGGCCATGAACACACCGCAGCGTTTGATCTACACGTCATTCTTTCAAGACGGCACCACGATCGCCCGCCTCTATTTTATTGCTCTCTGAGCATAACGATGTTAGTACGGTGTACTGTGAAAAACCCTCTACTCCCAGGATCATCCCGATGCCATGCCCTGGGATCGGGTTTCTCAAAATCAAGCGCGATGTAAGTTTAAAAACATCAAAGAACAAAGCTACCGGCTCAGACAACGGCCAAGAGAATGGAGGGAGAGGGGCGTGGAGGGCATTTCGCGCCAGCCAAAACATAGCCTTCGGGATTTGTTTCTACTCGATCAGATCCCCTCTGGAGCGTTGATTAGGGCGCCACTTATAGCCCAAACAAAGCCAAGTCGTAGATTTTTAGTAGCCCAAATATAGCCACATAGCCAACTCGTCCAATTCGACGCCAAATTTTTTTTCTGTAGCCCAATTTGGCTATATATAGCCAAACCTGGCAACACTGATAGTAGAATAAGGAAATGGAATCCAACATAGAATATTTTTCGAATAATGTACAGCCTTCTCATGAATATTATACAGCCGCTGACCATTAAGTACAGCCTTCTCACTATGAAAGAGCTTTATCATCGAGGCATTCTCATCTATAAATACTTTCTCATTACAGTGCACAATATAAAGCATGCTTTCAGAAAAGCAGAAAGAATACTATAGGAACAACTGAGCAGATTGTTTGCACGCTTGAAGCTCTTTGGCGATGCCATTTGCACGCATTAATGGTTTATAAAGGTAACCCTTCTTCAGGTAGCGCAGCAACAGAAAGTGGACCTGGAAAAGTCATAGCATAGTGCAGGATGTAGAAGTGTTATATAGGGTAAAGTGCAGTGACCATAGGTTAGTGAGGTCTAGGATTTCTCTCAATTTGAAGATAGAAAGAGTAAAATTAGTCGAGAAGAAACAGGCCAACCTAGACGCAGTAAGGGTAAACAAAGACCACTTCAGGCTGGTGGTCGCAAACAAATATGCAGCTTCAGAAGAAGAAGATGAAGACAACATAGAGGCAATGAATGAAACAGTAACTAGGCTGATCTCAGATGCAGCAATTGAAGTGGGAGGTAAGGCAGCAAGGCAACAGTAGGTAAGCTCTCTCAAGTAAGGAAGGACCTAATAACGGAAACGACAAGAGACCAGATAGAACTCGCTGAACTGTCAAAACTGATAAACAAGAAGAAAGTGAGGGGCATTCGAAATTATAACGTGGAAAAAATTGAGGAAGCAGTAAAATATGGACGCAGCATGAAATCAGTGAGAAGAAAACTTGGCATAGGACAAGGCAAGATCTATGCACTGAAAGATAAGCAGGGTAATATCATCTGCAATTTCGATGACATAGTAAAAGCAGCGGAATTATGATGAGCGCTTTATTGTTATAAACGAAATACCCGCCTTTACATACTAAATATGTCATGGACAAAGATGGGTTCATAACTACTGCTACTAATCCAGGCTGGTCTGAAATTAAATCACTAAGCGAACCACCGAAAGTGTTGTGCACATTTTTTCCCACTAACTATGCGATTCTTTCGAAAGATTACCCCCAACAATAAATGTAAGTAAAAAAAAAAAACTGGCGTTTTTTTTACAACCCATGGATCTCGCAGCTGTTATCAGCAGTGGGCAAACAGGATGACTCAAGTAGGAAAACTAAATATCAAACCTTTAAGATGAAGTTATCGGCCTGAAATAAAAGCTTTTAACACTCTTAAACGTCCTGTGAAATGAGCGAAGCTACTGTATTTCTAACAAAGAATGTTACCGGCATGAAATAACACTAAAAATGTCGCAGTTCCACCCGAAAGGAGAAGCATTGATTGCAATAGCGAATTAATGGAGTGCTAATACGAAGGAAGTATTATCGGCCGTATAACTTGTAAACATAGACATACTAAGTAAATTAACACGTATAGTGTTACGCGCACACAAGCCAACATGAACACATCCCACTCGATGACCGCGGAAACTCGCTGTCACAACGCTGGAGTCAGGAAACGCGGCAGCAGGAGCGAGCGTGGTGCCTCTCGCATCAATGCGAACTAAGCTGCGCAAACACAGCGCACGGCGGACCCTCTCCTCGTCGCAGATACTACGCTTGCCCCGGAGCCTTGCGCGCGACGGAAGACGGTGCGCTTCCTCCCCTCTTCATCGCCGGCTGACCCTCACACGATTTCACTCGCACATACAGCATACGGCGCACGGCGATGATTTTATCGCCCTTGGACTTTATAAGGAACCTCATGGCGACGCCGACGGTGGGAATGCGCCTGGAGAGCCCATATAATTGCTATCGCAATAAAACTAGGAGAATGTCAACTCCTTTCTAAACATGAGCAAGTCCAGGTGTCCAGAGCTTTAAATGATGCAGAAGAGTGCAATGCTTCTACTGATCTACCTGAGGCTTTCAGTTGTTCATTTCATAACGAGTTACCTGCTCCTAAGCAGATCAATAATGTTAATCGTCTGCATACATTCTTCTTATTTCCCACAGTTCCGGAAGACATAGCTAATATTATAAATAACCTAAAAGTTGCAAGCGCTAGAATTGATGAATTGCAGCGTGCTAACATTAAAATAACTCCGCATATAATTTCTGATATGCTTTCATTTATTGGTAATCTGTTATTAGAATGTTTTTTTTTTCTCGTGAACGTAGACGTGGCACAGTCCTTCCAGTTCTATTGAAAATGCCACAGCTCGATATTACATAAGTACTGACCTATATTTATTCTAGAACTCTACGGAAATGTTCACAAACTGATTGGAACACGGCTAATAAAATACTTTTCTAAATTTGATATTGACGCGAAGCTGCCCACTACAGGCACCAATCGTCATAAGTCAGCTGCCCACTACAGGCATAACATGACATAATGTTCAGCGGAAATCCGCTCCACCTAGCGGATTTCCGCTGAACTGTTATGTCATACACTTGCCTTTGCTTCGAGTTGTCGACAAATTCGACTTTGCCCTGCCATCTGCTAGCCGCCTGGTTAGCTGAGATGGTAGAGCGGCTGCCCCGGAAAGGCGGTGGTCCCGGGTTCGAGTCCCGGACCAGGACGAATTTTTGTTCAACTGCGAGGCTTTCTTTCGAGGAACCCGGTTGGGTTTCCATTGTAGCAATTGCTACATTTGGGTGGATGTCTCAGTTTCCCTTTAAATAAGGTTATATGGTAAACACATCTTGTAGCTTTTGTAGTAGATGTATTTTAGTCTTGTTAGTAATACCTGTTGTACCCCATACACGATGACAATACTGAAGCAAGGCAAGCACTAATGAATTGTACAGTAAAACTTTAATATTTACAGGGAGTATATTTCTTAGCTTAGTAATTATACCAACTGCTGTGGAAACATTAGGACAGAGGTACTCTACGTGTTTGTTCCAAGTTAAATCTCTTGAGAAGAAAACACCGAGAATCCTAATATTGTCAACAACATTATTTTACCATTGCCCAGGCTCATTTTATGCAATCTAAGGATAGTTTTGCCTTAAGGTGCATATAGGAGAACTTTTGTTTTACGAGAGTTTAGTTTAGAGCTATTGGCATCAGCCCAATTTTTATTTTTGCAAGCGCACAGTTGGTGTTGCGTTCAATATCAGCCGTCGACATACCTGTAGCAAAAACAGACGTGTCATCGGCATGAGAAATAAGTTGGACGTCCTCGTAGCACAATATAATACAATTTAGATAAATTTTGAAACGGAGCGGCCCCAAAATTCTGCATTGATTTACTCCACCAAGTATTGACTGTAAGCATGATATGTTATTGTTTACATTGATATATGGAGTTTTTTGGGAAAGGTACAATTTTAGTACATCGTTTTCTATTCCACGTACTCCATATTGTTTAATCTTAGAAAGTAAAATAGAATGACTTCTCCTGTCAAGAGCCTTCGAGAAGTCTATATTGTCACGTTTTAGAAGAACAGGCGACGTGAAAAGTTGAGTTCGAATATCTGACCGCCAGCTGATCAAACGCAAAAACTCAAGCACCCGAGATGCACCCTTGGATGTCGAGAGTACAAAAACTGTACAAAGACACAATATACAGAAGGTTATACACAGCTACGCAGGTACAGAAGAAGAGCTCTTTCGAGAGCTCCAAAAGATGTACGTTAGAGATGCGAATAGAGAACGACTCACGGATTACAGCGGCAATGAGAATCCTGATCTCGATGCCCCCATTACTGAGGCAGAAGTCAGATATGAACTTACCAGAATGAACCCGAAATCTGCACCAGGGCCTGATGGGATAACAAACAAAATGCTCAGAAACCACGACGATGAATCCACGCGAGCTCTCACAGACTACATGAATAGGTGTTGGGAGCAAGGTGACATTCCAAGTCAATGGAAAGCAGCTCAAATCATCTTTATACCGAAGCCTGGAAAGAAACTACAACTGACAAACTTAAGGCCCATATCGCTAACATCCTGCGTCGGTAAACTCATGGAACATGTGGTTCTCACACGCCTCACGAGATACATGGATGATGGATGACTTTACCCACATAGCATGGTTGGATTTCGACCAAAGTTATCGACGCAGGATATTATGCTCCAACTGAAGCATCACATTGTAGATGCGGGCGCGAAAACTCTAGATACCAAGGCGATACTAGGGCTCGATCTAACAAAGGCCTTTGACACTGTCACGCACAAGGCAGTACTACAATATCTCCAAGAGCTGGATGTAGGACGTAAAACATACGCGTACATCAAACACTTCTTGACGGATCGTACGGCAAAGATTACAATTGGGGGAACCAAATCGGAGGAGATCAAATTAAGTAATAGGGGTACTCCGCAGGGGTCGGTCCTATCCCCCTTTCTATTCAACGTGGCAATGATTGGTCTTCCTGCGAGACTAGAAGGACTCGGACACAGCCTATACGCTGACGACATTACCCTCTGGGTGGCGGCTGGAAGCGATGGGCATGTGGAAGAGATCCTCGAAACAGCAGTAAACACGGTCGAAAACTACATCAGAGACAAGGGACTGCGATGTTCCTTCCAAAAACCAGAACTTCTGCTCTATATAGACCCACATGCAGAGGTCGAAAAAGCATTAAGGAAAGGCTGGACGTTGTGGCCACAGTAGAAGGCACCAGGATACCGATAGTGGAGAGCCTAAGAATACTGGGACTCCACATATCCGAAAGCGGTCATAATGGAGAAACCATTAGACTACTGGATAATAGTAATCACCAAACAATTAGACTAATAAAGCGGATATCTAACAGGAACAGCATGAAAGAGCACAATTTTATTCGATTAGTAGAAACATTGGTAATAAGTCGTATTGTATATGTGGTCCCTTACCTTAAGCTCTACGCTGCGGAGAAAGCCAAGATAGAATGTAACATTAGAAGGGCGTATAAGCAAGCTTTGGGACTTCCAGCAAATACGTCAAACGACAGGTTTCTAGCACTCGGCGTGTACAACACATTAGACAAACTTATTGAGGCCCAGAGAGTGGCGCAGTATGAAACACTTACGCAGAGTTTGACGGGCAGACACATCATAGACGACATCGGGATATCCTACGAAGCACAGCGCGGACTGCGGGAGACATCCCAAGGAAAATACGGGAACATCTCTCAATACTCCCAATCCCCAGAAACATGCACCCGGAGTTTCACGTAGAAGAATCGCAAGAGCGAGAGCTCTCCACAAACGATTCAGTAGTGCTAGCGACGTGGTCTTATGTGGACGCGGTGGATTACACGAATAGACAGAGTATGTTGATAGTTGCTACCAGTCTAGAGGGTGACTCCAGAGTTAGTGGCACTGTAAAAACAGGAAAGGCTGAGGTGGCGGAGGAGGCTGCCTTAGCACTGGCAATAGCCTCCACGGAGGCCAACATCAGAGTCAGCGACTCCAAGACCGCCGTCAAGAATTATGACACAGGAAGAATCTCGCCGGAAGCGCTAAGAATTTTAGCCAACTATCGTGAAGATCGAGGTGTTTACATTATACGGGCACCCGCACACTCCTCCCTTCCCGGGAACGAAATAGCGCACAACCTGGCTCGAGAACTGACGGACCGAGCAGGTGACACGCGAATACTGGGAACGGAAGAGAGACCGGATGACGAGCTTTACCGAAATAACCAAACACTATAAATTGGGCAGGGCCCGTTTCCCCCCGGCACACTCCTCGCTAAGTAGACGGCAAGCGACAGCATGGCGCTTGTTACAAACAGAAACATATCCGAACCCGGTGGCCTACCACCGTTACTATCCAGAAATTTACACCGATAGGTGCAGATTCTGTCAAGAAAGGGCGGACTTACAACATATGGTTTGGGCTTGTCCTAGGACACCCACACAGAATAAAACGTACAAGACCAGAGAGCAGTAGGAGACCGCGCTGCTCAGCTCTGCACCGGAAGACCAAATTAAGGCAATCCAGCAGGCCGAAGACGCCGCCAGAGCCCAAGGGCTCGACGCCGTCGTCTAGGTAGAGAGGCCTAGGCCTCACAAATCTGCTGTACAAAAATAAAGTTTATTCCTCCTCCTCCTCCTCCTCAAGCACCCGCACGTAGATCGGAGGATCTTCGTCTGCTTCTTC
>NW_023605467.1:0-60001 GCF_013339745.2 Dermacentor silvarum
CCTGTAATAGCTGTCAAAATGATGAAGAGAAATCGCATCAGGCGGCTTTTTGACAGGCTTAGTTTTCTAAGCAATCGTTTCGTTCTTTTCGTTTTATTTTTTTGTGCAATGAATGGCATAGAGACACATTTGAAATTCCCTTCGAAATTTCCTTCCTACCCCTCCTGACCTCCGAAAACGCGCGAAGGAAGTTGTATGGCTTTTTCGACGAATAATCTCCTCTTCGAAGAATCCGAGCGCATCTTTAAAAAAAAAGTGCCAGTTTCTCCTGAAAGGCGAATGAATGACAGCGATAGCGAAGTATTAGGCTACAACACATAGTAAAAGTTGAAGTATTACGGGTATAGTGTTAATTGCTGTAAACATTGGCCTAACCATTAAACGCGGATGGTGTCACGCGCCTAAAGATGCATGTGAACAGAGTTCACTCCGTGAACACAGTCCATCGCAGGACTTCACAACGTTGTAATCACAGTCACAACACAGTCAGAACAACAGTCACAGCACTCCGGCAGCACGTTCAGTGCTGCCGCTCGCTTTATTCACTTCAACGGTGTGGCGCTTCTGCTAAACTCCACCGAACACGTGACGTCCGGCACTGGCGCCCGGGAAGCCGGCTGTCATCAAGCCGCCATCTGTTTGAGCTCTCTCTCCCATGCTCTATGTGGCCCCATCAGCAGATCACGTGATCTCCAACAACCGGCGGGCGGGCCGGGTGGGCTTGTCGCACTCCGCGTCGTCACACCCTGGACAGCATGGCGACGGCGCAAACGCGCCTGAAGGGTTCACATAAACTGCTATCGAAATAAAAATGACTGAATCTATAGGATACGTTATTGCCTTCATGTGGCGCCATCTAGTCCTTATTGCAGTAACATTATCTTAACGGCAATCCCGCAGCTGCCCTGGTAACACATATATATGCAATGTGGAAATACATAGTTGATACGGTTGACAAGTTGAAATAGTTGACAAGTCCACGTGCGTCTGTAATTGGCTTAATCGGAATAAACGCACGCTGAGAGACCGTTTCACTGACACGCAGAGGGTGCAATGGCGTACACATGGTCAAGATTTCATTTACGCTCTTTAAGGTGAGTAGAGCCTTGCACGCAGTTCTATTCTGCAGCGAACCGTAGCTTTGAAATAGTATGTGGTGCGCCGTAACATGAACTTTGCGCGGCACATTATTTCAACCGACAATTTGCTGTAAAATTGAAATAAAGAGGTGCACATAAATTAACGCGTTCGTGCAAAGGGTGGTCCAGCTTCGGTGCTGTTGCTCCTCGGTAATGCCTGTAAAGAATCGTCAAGGCCGTGAGTCGGGCTCTAGTTGCTCACTGCGTTTGGTTAGAAATAGTTGCCCAGTGCGTGTTGCTTGCGATTCACGCGCATCTGAGTGGGGCGAATCGCCTGAGTACACATTTTTAGGATCGCTAGCCATAAAGCAGTGCCTCTCTTTTTTGAAGCGAAGCTTGTATTGCCTCACAAGTGTCAGCGGTGGTGGCGGTGTCACGCTTAAACCATATCGAAAACCTGGCGAAAGCTCGTTCGCTTGGTATATACCAAAATTGGCATGGAAGGGTACAAATTTAGGAATTTTCCGGTGACTGCACATCATAATCATCATCACCATTTTCAAAGACAAGACAAGTCAGGACAGGACAAGACAAGAGAAGACAAGACAAGACAGGACAGCCAGCCAGCCCCCGGAAAGTGCACGAGGTACCCTGAGAAATATAAGAATTCTAATTGCAATAAAAGAAGTAGGGAATTTTCCGATTACTACGCATCATCGTCATCACCATTAACCTATATTATGTCGACTGCAGGGCGAACGTCTTCCCCAGCGATATCAAACCGCCCTGTCTTGCATTAGTTGATTGCAAGTCGTGCCTGCACTTTTCCTAATTCCATCACACCGCCTATAATTATGTACTTGTCTCGACTACGATTCCTTACCTTGGCACCCATTATGTAACATTACTAAACAAATGGGTATCTGCCCTACGCATTACATGGCATGCCCAGCTCCATTTCTCCCTCTTAATGTCAGCTAGATTATCGGCTATACCCTCCGTTTTCGCTCCAATCAACACCGCCGTATTCCTGTTTCATAGTTTCGCGTAACATTATTCTTTCCATCGCATGTGGCGCGGTCCTTAACAATCTTAACATTAATTGTTAACCACAAAGTTTCTGCTCTTTATGGTAGTATCAACTGCAATGATTGTACACTCTTCTTTTTAAAGGTAGCGGTAAGGTGGTGGTCATGATTTGGTAATGCCGGAAGTATGCGCTCCATCCCAGGTTTATTCTTCAGTAATTTGCTTTCCCGCGATAAGAGTCTCTCTTGAGTAAGAAATTTACATAAACGCGTTCTCGCACAGATTCTAAAGGGTCACTGCGAATCATTAATTCTGTCATCATGTATTGAAATTAAATTTTGTCTTGGGCATAATAATCATCAACCCTACTCTTTCACTCTCTCGGCTAAGGTCCATAATCATTTGTTGCAATTCATCCGCAAGCCAGCACTACTCAAAGTTATCCTTACCATTTGTCAGCGTGTATGCATGTGTTATTCCTGTAACAGGGCGTCTAACACTACGAAAAAGAAAAAAAAACAGGAAAGTGCCTAATATGGTGTTCATTTTTCCCCGTTTTTTAAATTCTTTGGCGTCCTCTTACACCAATAACAAAAAGCAACGAATGCCGCAACAAGTGGCATGCGTATTTCTTGTTTTTCTGTTGTTTTATGCTTTTTTCGTCTTTCTAGGTAACTTTCTCCTATCCAGAACATGTGCTTCTTTTTTTGATTTTATGTTTAATGCATATGGATTTTTGTATATTTATTGCATATTTGGTTCTGGTACTAGTTTTTTCTACCAGAACAATACGTTTTCTGTATTAGTGTTATTTTCATCACTTTGACGTTCTTTGACATTTATTTAAAAGAGTTTCAGTTCTATTTGTCAAATTTCATTTATTTCGCCTTTGTATGCACGTATTTCGGTCAGGAGGTCCCCATACAGTCACTGACTTGCGGGACTTTCTTCTGTATATTATATCTTGTAATTACGCTATTTCAAAATAATCAAGTATTATTTCATGTTAAGATGAACGCAACCCGATGTGAAGGGGGTTGCGGCTGTGCAAGGTGTAATTAGAGAACTCGACCATAATAATCGAGGATGTACTAGATAGAACGATGTGAGCGTCCTGTCACTGAGTCTAAAAATAGCATCAACCGTCTGAGGCCCTCTCTCGGACGTCTTTAATTACCCCTATGTTGCGTCATCAGACTCCGTCGCATATATGCCTACAAATAGTCCAAAATGCGATGGCTAATCGAATCTCAGCAGTATTCAGAGCATTTTCTTCCTGACACAATGGTTATGTTCTTCGCTTCCGCCTTTAAAACAATGCACCGGAGCTTAACATACGGCATGTACGGCTGCATGGTATACACGTTAGGCCGGTTGTCTTAGTTTACTCGCTTACGTGAGACAGGTCACATGAGGGTGATGACGAAGCGAAAATAGATTGTCACGTTGCAGGACATTTTTTTACGCCCGCCAAAGCAGGGAAGACCAACACTCGCTATCAAATATCGCTCTACATTGCCGTGTTTGTTGAGCCAATACCAGGATGCGTTCTTTAAATCTGCGATCTATTTGGGCAAGAATATAGCACAGTTATGCAAGCTGCAGGTATTTTCCGCCGGTTCATCGTTTCTTTTCAGGTGCAATAATAATGGGGTTTTACGTGTCTTTTCAGGTCACATAAAACTGAACAAATAAGCGCCATGATAGATCAGTTGAAAAACCTGCGAGTTTTTCTGCACGTGCGCCTGTCTCTTCCGGGACAATTTTACCAGTCCACCCTTGGTGGTCGCCGCTATATATGAAAAAGTGCTGCCTAAAGGCGTAGCCGTAATATGATCTGCCCGCTCGGCCAACCACGTGTCACCTCGAAGGAAAACGTACACGTGACTCAATGAACACGCGCGCCCGTCGGTGACAAAGCTTGTTGTATAAGAGGTTCAGCAGATGGCGTACGTGTGAAGGACGCTATTGGGGATCTCTCGTGGTTGATGTTTAAAATATGTTGTGAATTAGGACAAAGGTTGTCGAGTGACTGCTCGAAAAAGAAAGAAATGAAAATACTGGTCGTCGTAACTAAGGCAGTACATATAGTGGTTTTTCACGGTATTTAAGGACGCTGGCTTGGAACGAAAAGTTCAACAGATGCTTAAAAGCGCGCTGAGTTGCGCGAGTTGGAATAACAAACATGGTAGGCAATTAGCGGAGTATGGACGCGAACAACATGAGCAATGACAATAAAAGAAAAAGAAAAGGCTGACACAGCATTGTCTTTCACCTAATCTTTACGTTCTACTCATGTTTAAAATAATATTTAGTTGGACTACAAAGCTCTATGTTTATCAAGCAGTTCGCGTCGTCAGTCCCCTTTCTGCATTGATTACTTGCCCTGAAAAGAGCAGCTGATTTAATTATACGGTATCACGAAATTATCATGCTGGTGTCCGGAACCCGTAATTGAACGGTGGTATATTCACTGTTGCGGTCCGTTGTTTGGTTTCAAACCCTGTCGCCTCACACAGCAGCCCGATGCGCTAACCATTCGACCATGGACTACTCATGACCCAGGTCGGGGCGAAAATGGTGAGATACAGAGACAGACAGTACGCCGCCGAAAAGTACGTGAAATAGACAAAGAATGCTAATGGCATCAAAAAAAGCAGAGTCAACTCCTGTTGACATTTACGCAATGCGAAGTATTAGAGCTGCTAGGGAACGTCTACGGGAGGGAAAGGGAAAATTCAGTCGTTGCTTGTTTTCGCAAGAAGAAAAAAAAAAGAGCGCTGCTTTGATCAGCTTCGCCAAGCTTGCAAACTATATGCCCCACGCAGTGAACTACGTCATAATGGGGGCTTGACGTTATGTCAATGTCCATGGCACTGAATGCGAAATCAGCTGAATGAATTTCAAATTTGATGACGAATATGTCGGAACAGAATTGCTCCAGGAGAATTTAAAGAAAGTGAGATTGTCTTCAAATACAGTTGTCTTAATGTTTCAAACATAAATATATGCCACAATCACGAATGTAAGATGATTGAAGAAGCTTTTTCTAATTACGTGTCCGCTGACTCTAATGTGTCTCGAAAATTATGTCCGCCAAAGCGCATATACGACCTGTGCAAGCAGATTTTTCCTACCTAACGTAGCGGTTTGATAATGTTACTGTTAGGTTAACGTCGACAATCTTGCATATAAGACACGGCCGTTTTCGTGCATGGCTAGGTAAAGGTCACAAACAAGAAATATTTCAACCATTACTTGGCCAATTATATATAGCGTGCTGTTTAATTTACTAAGTATTCACTTCAGGGCATACGGCACAAATGCGAAGCCTAAACCGAGAAGTAGTGAAGTCTTGTCTGTAAAGTGTAAATCCTAAAGCTGCAAGAGTTTCGAGATATTCACATGAGCACAACGACAAGAATGGCGACAGACTTTATTGATTCCTTTGGCGTTCAGCTGATGAGTTACTGTGACAAGAGCAGGCTCTCACTGATTGTTATATGGAATACGTTGGCATTAAGGTAACAATTTCGCGCAAGTTTCCCTCTAGCAGCGTGAAAAGCCTTTACCTGAAACGTCACTGTACGGTTTAACAAATCTGCAGGTCCTACAAATCATCATCATCATCATCATCATCATCAGCTTATTTTATGTTTATGCAATGATTGTACACTTTTCTTTTCAACGACAGTGGTAAGTTCCCAGTTAGGATTCGGCAATGCCTGCCGTATGCACTCCAACCCAATTTTATTCATCTGTAAATTTCTTTCTCGTGCCCTGTGAGTAATTGACCTAGATAAAAGTACTCCTTTACAGACTCTAGAGGCTGACTGGCGATCCTGAATTCTTGTTCCCTTGCCAGGCTATTGAACATTATCTTTGTTTTCTGCATATTAATCTTCAACCCCACTCTTACACTTTATCCTACAAATACATGCTTTTAAAGCTGTGTGTTCGTGGCTAGATAGGGAAGGGACATCATTCGTCATTTTCCTGCGTTTTCGTAGCTATTCTTGGGTCAGCAACACAATGCGGTCATTTTCTTTATCGGTTGGTGTGGTAAGAATTTTCTATTGATTGCAAGCACTTTCTAATATAAGTGTCTTGTGGAATCTTTCGTGTTACCTGTATATGCTATTTTGGTTCAAGTAAAATTATTCTGCAATTTTGGAACTGCTGAATTTTTGAAGGCAATAAAACCCAGTTCCTTCGGGGCTCCTATAATTTTTTTCTCCCTGCAAGACTGTCATATATATATTCACTATGTTATCAACGTAGAGGAGAAAGACATTTCATGACGTGTGAAAAAGAAAAAAAAAGGAAGAATGAAAAAAATACAACCAGAAAAGGAATTTAAAGTACACGGGTTGATGTCCCACCAATATCACATATTTGACTGTCAGATACCCGTTCGCAACATTTTTTCTTCCGGGATAATCTAGCACCGGAAGGCACTTTGCGCATCAACATGAACGGCTGGAGCTTTGCTCCAAGTTCTGTAAACACCCGATGCCTGTCTAGCATGGACGCAGAACTGCAATATTGTTTATTGAAAAAGCGCCATGGTGAGAGACTTCTGCATTGACATGAATAAGCTGGTAGCTGAAACTGATATGCAAGAGTGCTTTTTTATAATCCTCCTTAATCTCAAGATCCTATATCCCGAGGGAAACGTAACGACCACTCAGTTCTGCTCCCGAAACAGGACGATTCCTTCATACTTCAGCGATATTATTTAAAATTTTAAAGCATAAGATTGGGATATGCTGCGGGATTAGGGATGTAACGAAAAACTGCTACTTTGGGACTGCTACGAAGACGGGGAAAAAGAAATGAAGCGCGAGCGCAGAAGAAAAGAAACAAAAACGAACACTGATTCTTAAAAATTTATGCGAGGAAATTGCCTCGAGGCATATGTTGTAAAAACATAAGCAAAACGGGGCGACACGTAAACACATGCAGCCCTGCGTGATGCAGGTTCTGCCGCTATGATTCAGCGCTTTTGTTGTCCGTTATGAGAACGACTGTAGTCTTGTGGAACATTAAACGCTAAGGCCTCAGGAGGCCTAGACTCCCTGAGACTCGTGTGCCTAATATTCTGAGCACGAGGGCACAGCCACTAAAGTGATGCGTGTTCAGCGTTTATAGACGCTGAACACGGACACCTAGGACACGTTCCAAGGTTGTCACTTGCAGATCGCGACGCACAGCCAGCTGGCAGCAGGTGCCACGGCTACCCCAAACGGAATCCTCTGAAGACGAACTTGTTCTATCCTGGTAAGGATGGAAGAAGTTCGGCCCCCTCCCCCTGCTTAACAATTATCAATAACCTTAACCGGTATTTGCATATGAATAACATGTGTAGAAAAGCCTGTACAAAGTTGGTTTATTGCGAGAGCAATTGTATTGACTTCCCAGGCAGATTTCTGCTGTCGCCGTCGCCGTGAGGTTCCGTATAAAGTCCAAGGGCGATAGAATCGTCGCCGTGCGCCGTACGTTGTACGTACGAGTGAAAGCGTGCGAGGGTGAACCGGTGATCGCGGCTCAATCTCGCCCACGCAAGATATGGAACCTGACAGGAAGTGCGCCGTCTTCCGCCATGCGAAAGGCCGTTGGGGATGGGAAGGAGGGAGGCAGGGAGGCCGCGGGCGGTCGCGCGCGCCTTATCTTGAAAGCAATCTGCAGGCGGCTCATACCATAGTGCGTGCTATGTGTTCTCGTCGCTCAGTTTGCGTTGAAGCGATACACAGCACGATGGTCACTTGTCACTTCGCTCGCTGCTGCTGCCGCGCTTCCGGACGCCAGCGTTTTGGCAGCGAATGTCCGCGGTCATCGAGTGTGATGTGTGCATGTTTGCCTGTGCGAGCTGACACCATGCTTGTTAATTTAGTTAGTAAGCGAATATTTTGAAGTTTATACTACCGATACAGCTACTATCCCTAATTCGTATAGCTGTCTACTATAATTAGCTATCGCAATCGATGCTTCGCTTTTCAGTCGAAACTGCGGCTCTTTTCTTGTGACTGGCAGCTAGAAAGTTCTCCGTCAAATGTCAAGCTTGAAAGATACCACATCTTGGTTCACCCAGACTTTATGACGCTGCTATCGTGTGAGTTCTGTGTTATGCTAAAGATGTCCCGAGGAGTGAGAGCACGCAGCGACTTGCAGCTACGTCTATTTAATTACATCGTCACTTTCCGATATGCTCCGGTCACTTGAGCTATAACCATTGCAAGTATATACGGTGGCAGATAACAAATATAAAGTTGTTTTTATCAGCTCCATAATTCTAAAACACTTCTGGAAGGAGATAAATAGTTGCTCGCGTCACCCAAGTGGTCGCCACGGATAAATCGCAGCATGATGCGTACGCCTATACCTTGCTATAGGACACAGCATTAAAAAACATTCCTAGCCCGGCTGAGCTACAGAATTTTCTACCTGCATCTGCTGTTGAGTGTAATAATAATGTTTCACTGTTTCAAAAGTGCTTGCAAATGGGCTTTGTGTCACCTCTGCTGACTGGGTAGCAGAGTTGCCTATAGTATTGTAAAATAAAATGACTAAATGATAAAATAATGACTCATGAAGTTGGGAGTACACAACACCACTTCGGAGTTAATTGAAGCGCAAAGATCAGCACAAATTATTAGATTATAGAACTCCAAAGCAGGCAGAAGACTGTTGGATGCGGCAGGCCTCCGTCCTAGTTTTAATCAGGGAGAAACCACGCAACTTGATAATCAAACAATGAATTCCTTTATTGTAGACCCTTTTCCAAGAAACGTCCACCCCCAACACAATAAAGGTCGAAGATTGGCAAGGGCTAGGGCTTTCCAAAAGAACTTATCCGGAACGGAGACCTTTGTTGACGTGGCGCGACACACGAGCTCCGACAAGTTTTCCGTAGCTATAGTCAATAACAGGGGAGATCTCCTCTCGGCAGCTTCGCTAAAGACCTCATTGGTCGACGTGGCAGAGCAGGCTGCTATAGCTCTCCCATTACTTTATACAACACGCACTACAGTTTACACGGACTCCCGAGCGGCAATTAGAGCGTTCGCATCGGGATTGATAGCCAAACAGGCAGCCAGGATTATCAACGGCAGACCCCCCTCAGACACTATTCATCACATAGTCTGGTTCCCAGCACACATGGGATCAGACGTATTACCGGGTCACCTGAACCCCAATGAGATAGCCCACGACCGTGCGCGAGGTTTCATATGCCGCGACGGGATGGTGTCTCGGGTGAGTTCGGGAGAGCTCTTCCACAGTGATCCTCTAGTTACTTTTCACGAAATCACCTCACATTACAGAGGGGATAGGCAGAGTTTTCCTTCCCCCCCTTATAAGCTCAACAGATCACAATCTAGCACGCTCCGCATGCTCCAGACGGGGTCCTACCCCTCTAGGGGCTTTCTGAACAAGCTTCACCCCGACATCGATCCATTCTGCCCAGATTGTGGCACTGAATTTTGCTCATTAAATCACATGTTCTGGCAGTGCCCTGTGTTACAGGATTTTAACCAAGAAGAAGACTTGACGAAAGCCATCACAGATCCCGGACAAGACGTCCAACTCCTGGCTGTCCAGAGGGCCCGTGAACGAGCGGAGAGGCACGGCCTCTCTGTTCCGACATGGGACTAGCCAACGGCTAGCAGGCCCCCCTGCCTAGCTTCTCAGGACCTAAATAAAGTGTTTACTAGTACTACTACTAAATGATAAATACACGTCATTATTACAACTGTCCGATTTATAATATATTTTACCCAAAACTCCAAGGTAAAGATTTTTCACGAAAGTGGCACGACTACAGATACGTGATGTCTGCGTAATGTCACCGCCATTCGTAAATATAGTGTACTAGTGCCGTTACCCTCTCCTCAACACAGTGTAGCCAGCATTGACACTGGTTAGCTTCCCTATCATTCCCTGTTTTTTTTTTTAGCTCCTTGGGTGACAAATTAAAATGAACATGTCATTTTATGGTCCATCTGCGTTTTGTGTGTTATGTGGTAGTGTTGTTTTGATCACGCTTGTTATATTGAGACTTAGTTTTTATTGTGGTATTGTTAATCGTAATATTTAGGAAAGTGCATGTTATAGACATATGGAGTGCGTATTTATTTTATATGTGCGTGTTTTCTGTGTGTGCGCACTTATATATGCGCTCGTTTTTTGTATATGTAACATTTACAAGAGTATCAGAGAATATAACATCATATGGGAAAAACACTCAATCTTCATGGGATTAATACCGATGCCGGATTCGTGCGCCAGCACCAAAACCATCATTCACAGAAACATCTTACGCTAGAACTCTTAAGAGAACATTCCGGCCAATTCCAATTCCGATGCTGGACATATCATTAGCAAAGCCGGCTAGCTAACGCCAAAGAACACTTCCAAGCATAAAGCTTTGTGGCTTCATGGCATCCTGGCTTCGTGGCACCGTGACATCGTGGCTCGGACGCGCAGTTTTTTTTCAACTGTCACATAAGCCCTATTCTCTGGTCTTCTCGAAGCTGATTTCTGTCCGTTAAAATAAAACCGATGAATGGACAGTAAAATAGGAAGGATGCGGAAGGAGCGATTTCTTTCGCCAACCGGCACTCATATTTCTTTGACACCGTCGTCTCCACCGGCAGGTCCTCTTCTCCCTGAACAGCAAATCCGCCCCTGGCCCAGATGGCGTCACTAATAAGATGCGCAAGAATCTCGATGATGAGTCGATCGACTTCCTCACCGAAAGGATTAATGAAGTTTGGCGCAGTGGACATGTCCCCACACAGTGCAAGACGGCTTGCACGGTCCTCATCCCCAAACCCGGTAAAGCACCAGGAATCGACAATCTGAGACCAATTTCCTTGACGTCCTGTGTAGGTAAAGTCGCAGAGCATGCCCTGCTCAGCCGGCTCACGGTGCACCTCGAGACTAATGACATATACACCCACAATATGATTGGTTTCAGAGCCGGCCTCTCGACACAGGACGCCATGAAGCTGATAAAGCATCAGATCATCGACCGGAGCACGAGAGATGCCAGAGCAATCCTTGGAATAGACCTGGAGAAGGCTTTCGACAATATCTCACACGAATTCATTCTCCAGACTATTACCGGCCTCGGGCTTGGAAAGAGATCATTCCTTAGCCAGAGAACTGCCAAGCTCAAGATCGAAAGATACCTCTCGCAAGAAATCACCCTCGGTTCACGCGGCACGCCTCAGGGCTCAGTCATCTCGCCAACATTATTCAACATCGCAATGATCGGGCTTTCCAAGGAGCTCACCAAGATTCAAGGAATCAACCATACCATCTACGCAGATGACATCACCATCTGGTGCGCTGGCGGGAGTGACGGCCAAGTTGAGGACGCCATGCAGAGCGCCATCGATCCAACCGAGCGCTTCCTACGCCCCACTGGGCTCAGATGTTCTCCATCCAAGTCTGAGCTACTTCTCTACAAAAAAAGACCCAGAGGTGGTGGCCATCGTGATTGGAAACCAGCGTCCGAAAGCGAAATACGGCTTTTCACTGGTGATGGGTCCCCGGTGCCCAGAGTGGACTCGCTCCGAATATTGGGGATGTATATCGAGTACTCAGAAGCACTCAGAAGGATCATCGCCAAGACGGAGAGTGCTCTCGGCCTCATCCGGAGGATCGCCAACAGGCACCAGGGAATCAAAGAGGACAATCTCATCCGCATTATACATGCTTTTGTGCTCTGCCACCTTTCATACTCGGCAGCCATGCATAATTGGCATGTTGCAGAGAGGAACAAGTTAAATTCCCTCATCAGAAAGGTCTTCAAGCTTGCCCTCGGCTTACCTGTGAGCACTCACACCGAATACCTGTTAAAGCTCGGAGTGCACAACACGCTCGAAGAAATAATAGAGGCGCAAGAGCGTTCACAGCTGCTCAGGCTATCAGGCACCCCGGCGGGCCGCAAGATACTCGATGAGATGGACCTTTACCCTGTCGACCATTGCCCCGACGCCGTGCGCATTCCCAGCGACATCAGATCTCAACTACACATCGCGCCCATTCCCCGCAATATGCACCCCGCACACAACGTCGGCAGACGTCGGGCCAGGGGTAGAGCTCTACTCGAACATGTACGTAACAACCACATTGAGGCAAGCTTCGTGGATGCCGCGGCCTATGTCCAACAAGAGGCGTTCGCCGTCTCCATCGTCGACTCTAATTCCAAGATCACTTGCTGCGCTACAGTATGCACTTCGAAGCCATTTGTAGCCGAACAGGTTGCAATCGCGCTGGCTGTGCTCGATGGTCGCAGAGAGGTAATATATAGCGATTCTAAGGCGGCCATTAAGGCCTACCAAACCGGGATGGTCTCCCCTCAGGCCCTTCGCATTCTCCAAAGCCTGAAAAGTATCTCTCCGCATTCTCTCATTTGGTTTCCCGCTCACTTGGGGTCGATTGAAGGCTCTCCCTCTAACCCTAACGAGAGCGCGCACGAGGCCGCGCGAGGACTCACTGACCGCGCCGCCTCCGCAGTCCCCCTACCCCGCGGGGAACCATTGATGACGTATAATGAAATCACTAAGCATTATTATCTGTCAAGACGGGTATTCCCCCTCCCGCACCCTGCCTTATGCAGGGCGCGGGCGGTGACCCTTCGACTTTTACAAGCTCGTGCGTATCCTAACCTTGCGGTTCTTCATGCTATATACCCTGAAAGTTATCCCAGTGCGGACTGCCCTGCCTGTGGACTAACGGCAACATTTAACCATGTGTTGTGGGAGTGTGAAGCCATCGGCTCCGCCTTCAGCGAGGATAGGTGGGCTGCGCTTTTGGGCAGCTCCGAACTCCGACCAAACCCTGGCCGTCCAGAGTGCCCGCGATCGGGCCGTCAAGCTCGGCTTGCCGGTCCCTACGTGGGACTAGCCGGGTGGCGCGGGGTGTCCCCTGCGTCTTCTCTGGACCTCAATAAAGTTATTTCACTCACTCACTCACCGTCGTCTCGTGATGCATTTTCTGTTATCTCGGCGGAATTTTGTTGTTGTGTATTACCTGAGTGAAAAATTCGCAGCTTCGCCCGAAAGTCGAAGCATCGATTGTGATAGCAAATTATATAGCAAAAGCCAGAGTGAGAAAGCGTGCTAGCAGCAGGAGGCAAATTGACCTTCGCGCTGTCTCTCGTCTCGTCTCAACGCGAACTAAACGTCGAAAGCAGAGCGCATACGAAGCTACCGGCACTCGGCGCATGCACTTTGTCCCCATCGAAAATCGCTTTGGAGATGAGGCCCGTGTGGGCGCGCACTTCACCGACATCAAAGATCGCTTTCAAGATACGGCGCCGGCGCGGGCGCGCACTTCACCCGCATCAAAGATTGCCTTCAAGATACGGCGCCCGCGCGGGCGCCAACTTCGCCCACATCAAAGATTCCTTTCAAGATACGGCGCCCGCGCGGCCGCGCTGTGAGCAGCAGCTGACGGAGAAGAACGCACCCCCCCCCCATCTCTCTCCATCACCTAGACCTCATGCTTCGCGCGGGCAGGAACGCGTGCTTCCGGCCTTCCTCCCTCGCGCGCGCTACATTGAGCCGCGATTGCCGGCTCACCCTCGTATGCTTTCACTCTCACACAGAGTGCACGGAACCTCACGATGACAGTGATGGCGACGCCGACGGCAGTAATGCGCTTGGAATGTCCATATAATTGCTACCGCAATAAAATTAAATTGTTCGCTACCGGATAGCCCTCTATCAAAATCTTAGCTAAAAGCAGAGCGCTCAGCAATGGACAAATATAGATAAAAATAAGTAAAAATAAGTAAAAGCTATCACAGTTGTTAAAAAAACCTCTCACTATATAAAGAAACATCATATAAGATGCGAAATATACACGAGTATATTTTAGGTCTACATTTCTTAAATCGTCTTTAATAATTTTTAAACATTTCCTGTGGCATGTGCCATAATCGTACCTGTTTAGCTCGGTTGCTTTAAAAGGCGGACAATATTTTCTCTAACAACAAAGCTCATATTCTATTAATTATGAAAAATTCGGTAAGTAACATTTTGACTAAATTATTAACGGCACATGTTGCTATTTACATATTGTGACGTTGAGTTGAGCAAGGCACATCCAGTTGCAACAAATTCCGAAGATGATCGACACATGCTCCGAAATATGTGTTCCCAAAATGTGTGATGGAATACATCAGTATACGAGTCAGTTATGAGTTGCAATGCCTAAAAACGCATTTTCTTAAACCCGCGGGGTAGCTTGGCGGCTACGGCACTGCGCCGCTAACAACGAGGTCGCGGGATCGAATCCCGGCCGCAGCCGCCGGATTTCGACAGGAGCGAAATGCAAACATGCTCGTGTCCCATACATTGGGAGCACGTGGTAGGTCCCCAGGTGGTCAGTATAAATCGTGAGTTCCCCCCTACGGCGTGACTCATAACCAAATCGTAGTTTTGGCACATAAAACCTGCAGAATTAAATTCATTCTGCTAAAATATCAAGTCGAACAGCAGTTCATAGACGGCACTTATCTAACAGCTGGTGCAAGTTCCAAGACTCTTTCCAAGCGAATGTGGCTTGAGAGCTCACTGGATTCACTTGATTACAATATGTGCCTTAAGCTGATTAGGGAATTTTCAATAATTTTTAAAATATACTATTTCATTTCTTGTGCGAGTAATCTGCGCCTCTCCGTAATTCAGCTCAATTAGTGCAATGTGCCACAGTCAATTTTTAAATTAACTTAACCCTAAAATAAAGCACATCTTTGGTGCTATGCAGGAAGGCCTGAGTTTGGCAAAGTTCAGGATTTCCGCGAGCTCCGGCGACGCCCTTGGATGAATTAACTATTTAAATCAAGACATAAAGTTCAACCCTCGGCACGCCTCCCTTTTGACTGGATAATCCAGATTTGCTTTTGCGTTATCATCCCTCGGGCGTTACCTCATGGGCGGCCCAAAAAGAAGGCGTCACGTGTTCAAACCGTCGGTGCCTTCTTTAATTTGTGTATCGTTCCACCCAGTGCGATACCTCGGCGATTTCAAGAAAAACTGTTTTCTGGGGTGCTATGCAGGATGTGCCGAGTTTCTGGTTCGCACGAGTTTTACCCGAGTTTGCTCGATGGCAGTCAGTGAACGGAGATAGCAAGGAAAGCGCAAGAACAACGGGCCAAAAGAAATGTCGAGATAAAGCCGCGTATTACAACATGAGCGCACCCTGTGTGGCGTTTGAAGCACAGAAGACAGCGCAACGAAACGCGCCAGCGCCGCGTATTGTTATCAACGTATTATCGCAATTTAGCAATACCGTCTCTGTCCCGCTGTCTATCTGTACACTTGCCGTGAGCCGCTTGCCACGCCTTTCTCGGGGGCGTCAAGGGCGTGCCTCCTCTTTCGGGCATTATCTTTCTATCCTCCGTCGAATGCGAACAGGGCACATGCGGTGCATTCTTGCATCTACACTTTCCTTCAATCGAATACTTTAAAATACAACAAATAAAATAACGAACAATTTTTTTTCTTACAGTATCGGTTTTACGTTTTGAATGCTATAAATTTCTGATCACAAACGGAGATCGAGCGAATTATTAGATTTTGCAGTTTTTTGCCGTGAGTGTCGACAGAGGCGACAGCTTACAAGCGGATACATTCTAAAGGGTTGCACGCACGAGGGAGTTGATACGGTGACAAGTCGCCAGGGGCGCTGCAGTGCTATTCTCGATTAAGTCAGTCATGACAATGATCTGATTATTCCCTGTCTATTAGGGGAAGTGCAACTCATCGCCGCGGCATGGCTGTTCACCGCAGGCGCTTCACTGAGGCTATTAAGGCCGCCGCTTTACCAACGAAAAACGAGACTAGCCATAGAGAGGGGAGCAACGGCTGTCGCTGCAAAATGGCTGTACGTTACCATGTTTATTTCTGTGCGCGAAGCCTCCGTGATGCATTGTGAAGAAGAGCGAGCTGCCCAGCGTCACAATTAATTACTTTTCATCGCTTGCCCAGTGAAGGTGCCTCTGTGCGCATATACGCAGTATTTTGAGTGTGTTGTGCACTCCAAAGTGCTTGCCGATTGTTTGTGCTGGAGCTAACAGCGATCGCAGATCGATATCGTAACGACACCGCGACAATCGCATTTTGGTAGCTGAGGGCTCTATTGTGCAGATATGAAATTAGACTTCGAACGGAGGAAGGTGTTACAACTGTTTAGTGTGCGCTGCTTGTGATGAAGAAATGTCATCGGAATGGATCTAGAAAGCGAGCGATGCCCGACGCTGACCGTGTTAGCGACACTACCACTCCGATACATAGCCGATGACAGATCAGTCACCTCAAATGACAGCTGCGATACGTTGTCGTTGGAAAACACTACGCACTCAGCATCGTCGTTGACCACGGCGGATCGACACCTTGCAAGTAACTACAGAGACGCGCCAATAATTATTTGCTGTGTGCTACGTCACCACAGTGCAGGCAATGAAACCATGTTGTGGGGTCATCACAGCCCGAGAAGATATGCGCGTATGTATCAGCCAGCGATGGTCGGCGCTTAGTACATGACCGATGACAGTGCGTTGTGCGTGTTTTATTTCGGCGGTCAAGATTGTTGATGCCTCTCTGCTCAGCACCGCGTCGCTGTTGCCGAAGAATAAGTTGGGCGTGGCTCAACTGTGGTGGGTGCGTGCACAAGCGTTACATGCCTCGCGTGGGGCGGGACCTATGGTTTTAATTGACAGGCGAACTCGTGCCAAACTCGTACATCGCGAAACCCTCCCCGATTTGAACTCGGGAACATGGCAGCGGCAGCAGCAGCCAATGTCATCGCATCCAGCGACCGCAAGCGTAAATAGTCCGTATGGAGCCCTTCACCTACATAACCGACGTAGAGTTTCAACGTCATTTTCGCCTTTCAAATACGTCAGTGCGCTGCCTGTGTAGCGAGTTAGGCGAAAGCTCTCGTCTGCGGAGACAGCGTGGCGGGCAAATTATGCTTTCGGAGCACAGATTGGTGTGACTAGGCTGGAGAGGAAGAGTTCGTGCGATCGCTTCGGCTCTCTCCGGCTTCAAGCGCCGTGTGTTCACCGTGTCCCAGCGCCAGGCCAGGTCCGGCGGCGTCATTGGCGTACTGGGGCACCTGCAAGCACCTAGGGTTCCAACCGGACCAGCCAACCTGTGGTTGGTTGGTCCCATTGTAGTGGTCACATTATACAGGAAGACTCAGAATGGACGCCAGGTTGCCATCCGGTGCAATAGGTGCCGAAAGCAGTCTGCAGTTACACGGTACCGCTGCACTGTACGGGCAGAGAGGTCAAGGACGTTACTTCGCCAACACGGGCCGTCTCGGCCGTCCGAACGCCCACCTCTTTAGGCGGCATGTGATTTGGCTCACGTACTGCGTGAGCAATAGCGTAGATGTGTGGCTGTTGAAGGAGATGACCAGCGACTTGTTTCTTTTATCGAAGCATGCCATCGCCGACTGGAAGAACTACGCCCGTGAGGTCATGATGGACAAGCTGCTAGCGCGACCTCCACTCGGGGGCCCCGGGAAGATAGTGCAATTTGACGAGGGCCTTCTTCGCAGCAAGCGAAAGTACAATCGAGGCCGCCTGATGAAGGGCGACAAAGTTCCACCGAGCCGCCAAAATTACGGCGATGTTAAAAGATCGTGCACCGTGGGTCTTCGGCATGGTCTGCGTTACTACAGGAGTGCTGCGACTTTTCAAGGTCGACCAACGAGACGAAGCCATTACTGCAGCCAATGTTCAACCGGGGGCCTTTATTCGCAGTAACGCATGGGTCGCATAAAACTGTATTCTAAATTTAGCAGATGTTAACGAGGCGAGCCTCAATCTGCACTGGGAGACAGTCAACCACCGCGTGAAGTTCGTGGGCTCCATCACGAGCGTTCAAACGCAAAAAAGTTTAAATTTATTGTCAAAAAGTGAATCACCACCTCGTTAGCGGTGGTGACAAGGTAACTGCACCGCTGCTGGAGTCATTCCTGGCATAGATGTCGTGGTTATCAATTAACCGCCACGTACGCTGCGAAGACCATTTCTTGCGTTTGTTAGAAGCCACGGATCGCTCGGGCTACCCAGTACAAAGACTCTTTCCTGCAGTTGTCAGAAGCCATCGCTCCGCGCTAGCCTGTCTGAAAGTGCATCACAAAGTAAAAGAAAATAAAGCGTAGTTTTCTCGCTCTTGTACGAGTGCTTTCCGGCATTCGTGAGTGCTTACACGGTAAGAGCGTGGCAAACCACTACTGCGCTAGCAGACGCTCATTCGTCTCGCATGCTTACTTTAAAGCGAGCAACAAAAGATCTGTTGAAAGCCCAATGCAAAAACCAGGCCACACCAATCTGGGTTTGGAAATGAGAGCGCAAGCAGGTAGCGAGCCGCACCAATTCAATCCAGAGTAAAGAGAAGGAGCAACGAGCGATCTCTTGAAAGCCTAGTGCGAAAACCAGTGCACATCGATCTGTGCTCAGAAATGCTAGCCCAAGCACGTAGCGAGCCGCGCCAATCCAATCCAGAGGAAGAAAGAGGAGGACGAGCGTCTCCTCGTGGTATAACGCGAAACGTATTAAACGGCAAGTTAGTCTAATACACATTCAGTGCACATCTTGTAAACTTTAAAATGCTTATAACCCACAATAATGTGACTAATATTATCGTACTAAACACATTTATTTTATAACATGATTGTGCCTATAATGCACTCGGTGGAACGACAGACAAGTAAAGTAGGTACGACCATGCACCGACCGTATGATCACGTGAGCCCCAGTTTGTCGACCGCCCATATGGCAACGCCCAAGAGATGATAGCCACCCAGGGTGAATCTAAATAAACCAATGAAACTGGAGGCGTGCCGACGGACAAACTTTGTCTTGTTACCATTAGTTCTTTCATCTTGGGGCGTCGCCAGAGCTCGTGAAGATCCCGAGTTTCGCCAAACTCCGCGCATCCTGCATAGCACCCTTTATGTATTTTTATTGCGCACTTTAGTGTTGTTTATAAGCATTTCAAGATGTGCAAAAAGTGCGCTGAGTGTGCTTTAAAACAATTTTACGGTAATTTATTCCATTTTGCGCTATACCCCGAGGAAACAGTGGATAGACCGATAATGTCTGAAAGAGGAAACAGGTCCGTGACACGCCCCAGAAAGACGCGGCAAGCTGCTTGCACAGAGTGTGACGTCTTTGATAGCGTCGACCATTTGAATGGAGGCGCGCTATAACGGTAATCACTTCGCGTATACGCTTCTAGAACACATAAGGTCCAAACAATGTGCCATAGTTTTTCCACACCCACGTTTTCTTGTTGCGTTCATAGACCACCTAAGTCACCTGATCATATGTGACGTTCGGCGTCGGCGGTCGTAACGTGCCTTTGAGCGATCTTGTGAAGCAAGAGTGCGCAATAAGCAAGGGTCGGGCTTCTTTCCACGACAGATGGTCTCAGATATGCAGGCATCATCGTGGTTCATAAATGGAAAATCGTATCAAGGTATAACGTGTGGCCGGGCGTAAAGGAGAAAAGGGGCTGTAGCCGGTAGTTTCGTGCTGGGCGGTGTTGAATGCATAAGTCACCAAAGGTAGAACACTGTCCCAGTTCTTGTGATCTGTTGAGACGTACATGGACATCATGTTCGTGAGAGTTCTGTTGGTGCGTTCCTTAAGGCCGTTCGTTTGGGGATGGTACGGCGTAGAGTGTCGAAAACTTGAACAACATAGACGAAGCATCTCTTCCACGACATCTGCAGTAAACTGTCGCCCACGATCGCTATAACGACTTTAGGAGGCCCGGTCGGTCGAATAATGATAATCGTAGCAAGAAAAGGCACACGTCGCTGCAGTAGCCGATGGTATTGCAGCCGTCTCACAGTAGCATGTCAGGTGGTCAGTGCATACAACGATCCAACGATTTCCGTTAGAGGACCGTGGAAACGGGCCGAGAAGGTCGACGCGGACTTGCTCGAATGGAGTCCGTGTGGGTGAACAGGGTGTAGTCTACCAGGAGAAGTACTTTTGGGACGCTTGCGACGTTGACCTTCGTTGCAGCTAGACACGTACTGCCGCGCGTCGTCTGATGCTATTAGGCCACTAAAATCTTTCTTGAAGACGGCAAGTGTTCTAGCTGCTCCCCAATGACCGGAGGTTGGGTCATCATGCATAGCCCGCAAGATGGAAGTTCGTAGACTTTCGGGACCACGAGGAGTTATCGTGAGCCTGTGTAGAATAGTTCTTATATAAAAGCCCATCACGTGTGCAAAAGCGATTGGCTGTTGATTTCTTTTTGGCAGCTAGCATTGCTTAAAGTGTCGTCGTTTTGCTGCTCAGTCTTGAAGGTATTCAGATTAGGAAATGCTGGCTCCAAGGATACGATGCAGTGGTCGAAGTTGTCCGCGTCACATTCCGTTGTGGGAAGCGGTAGCCGCGAAGGGCAGTCTGCGTCGGCGTGCCGTCGACCGCTTTATAGAAACGTGAGTCGTACTCTTGTAGACGGACGGTCCAACGTGCAAGCCTACCAGATGGATCACGCAGATTGACGAGCCAGCACAAAGAGTGATGGTCTGTGATGATGGTGAAAGGCGTCCGTACAAGTATGACCGAAAGCGCTGTACTGCGAAAATCACTGCGAGATATCCTGTTCCGTGACGGTGTAATTGCGCTCGGGCTTGCTAGAGAGCGACTCGCGTACGCTACGACGTGTTCTTTGGTGTCGAAGCGTGAATAAGACAGCGCCGACACCAATACCGCTAGCATCCGTGCTTAGTTCTGCTGGAGCCGCAGGGTCGAAGTGTTTGAGAACGGGATGGGACGTCAACGGAACTTCAGCTCACGAAAAGCAGACGCACATTCTGGGGTCCAGTCAAATTGAACTCTTTCTGAAGCAGACACGTCAGGGATGCGCAATATGAGCAAATCCGGAATAAACCGACGGAAGTATGAGCAAAGGTCCAAGGAGCTTCGCAGCTCTTTTACTGAGCGAGGTTGTGGAAAGGCTTCGACCGCAGCCGTTTTCGCTGGATCAGGTCTTATGCCTTCTTTGTCCACTAGGTGGCCTAGAACCAGCGTTTGGCGTTCGCCAAAGCGACACTTGGAGTTAATACCAAGCGTGCTTTGCCTAGGCACTCTAGCACAAGATTGAGGCGTGCGTTGTGTTCACAAAACGTGCGTCCGAAAATCACGACATCATCCAAATAACACATGCAGACTTCCCACTTCAAACCACGCAGAATGTGTCCATGAATCGCTCAAAAGTTGCGGGCGCGTTACACAGCCCGAACGGCATCACATTAACGAAGAGTCCGTCTGGTGTAACGAATGCTGTTTTTTCCTTGTCTGCCTGGTGCATCGGATCTGCCAGTACCGGACCGCAAGTCTACGCTCGAAAAGTATGAGGCCGAAGAAAGGCAATCTATGGCATCATCATCCGTGGCAAAGGTATACGTCTTTCTTGGTAACGGCGTTGAGGCGGCGGTAATCAACGCAAAATCGCCATGTGCGCTTTCTTTCTGACTAAATTACTGGGGCTGCCCGCGGACTACTCGACTCTTGGATAACGTTTTTCTTTAGCATGTCACGGACTTGTCATTGATCACCTTGCGCTCCGAAGGGGACACCCGTTGGCTTTTGTCGCAGAAGCTGGTGAGATCCTGTGTCTATGCGGTGCTGTACACGAGAAGGGGAAGGATGGTGGATCCTCTTGCTGGAAAAGTCGAACACCGCGAAGTGCTTTCGTAGAATATTCGCGAGCTCCTGACGTTGGTTAGTACTGAGCGATTTGTTTACCATAGCCATTATGGAAGTGTCCGTCGCGCATGCAGCTGACTGGACTCCTCCATGGCATCGGGCCTCTGCGAGGATGCGAGCGCCAACACTTGATGTTCACGAATAGCTGCAAGTTCAGACCCTCTAGTAGTATTGTGGTTTCATTGGTGCAATTTATCGTCCATAAAACAGTACGCCCGTCAATAACCGACAGCGTGCAATAGGGGACTAGAACATTCTCTTAATGCAACTAAGGGGAACGGGCTCCACGTAGCATCAAATGTTCTGTCGGCTGCAGGAGAACAGGCGACTGGGACACATTTGGCGGACACGGCGGTACGACGGTATCTGCAGACACACAAAGAGCCTTTCGCTTTCGTACACGGCGGGTGATCCCCAAATACGTCTGGAAGACTCGTATCTACAGTTATTTCACCGTTCGGCAATCAACGTTGGCACCACACAGCTTCAGAAAATCGAGGCCCAGAATTACGTCATGCGTAGCATGAGGTAAAACTACGAACTCCGCGTTATATGTTTCACTGCCCAAGCTAACTTTCACACTGCACAGACCTACAGGTATAATATTCGCCACTCACTCCACGAAACATATCGGCACGGTCCCCTGAAAACAGCAATTTTCGTCCTAGCAGGCGTTTGAATGCGAGACTCATTACTGAAACGGTCGCTCCGTGTCTACTTAGGCCATTGTTGAGACGCCGTCTACACGCACACACCACCTATTTTTAACATAAAATTCGTGGAGTATTTCTGTCAAAATCGGACAGTCCAGCGGCCTCACCTCCAACGGCCGCGCTGACTAGTTTTCCGGCGAAGTGACGGGGTAGCGGCGCCGAGAGAGACGGTGACCGGTGTACGCAAGGAGCAGCGGTGGTGTCAGCTCCGATCGAGGCAGGGAAACGGTTTTCGCAGTGTTTCCTGGGTCTCGTTGTACATACGGCTTGGGTAGGTCCAACGCACGGCCAACGCGTTCGGCCAGTATTGTTGATCGGTCGTACCTCGGCGGCTGGCGGCGTGGTGGGGCGCGTTACAGTACCTGGCAATGTGCCCTCGACACCACAGTTTTAGCACAAGGGAGAGGGCGATCGCAAATGTCGCTCAAAGCGCTCAGCCGGCAGAGGTCGTCGAACTGGCATACATGATGTCAGTACGCTGAACAGGAGCCGTACGCCACTGTTGCAACACGGTTGGTTGAAAGCGGCCCCTTATCGCTGTTCGGACGGAGACGTCTCCGGATGTGCCCACGTAGTTCCAGCCACGTCGACCTCCGTGACACACACAGACGTGTAAAAGTACGCATGGTGCTGGCGGGCGCTGAGTGTGATACTGGGTACGTCGCCGGGCGGTTGAACTGTGTTTGTACATTAATTCATTGTGTCGCCGCAGTTCTTCGCGTACTATTTCCCGGATAGTAGAGCAAGTCGGTGGACGGGCTCGTATCGACGCTCGCGACAGTGGTCGCGTATGCCAGTCGTCCAAATTGGTGCGATACGACGGTCCTCAACGTCTCAAACGTGCGGCTTGACGCAAGACATCTGAGACGGAGGTGAGGTCTTCTCTACATATCAGGAAATTGTAGACGTCTTCCGCGATAACTTTCAAAAGATGTCCGACTCGGTCTTCTTCAGACCCGCGGGTTTACAATCTTGCACAGCTTGAGCACCTCTCTATATAAGTAGTGCATGTCTCTCCCTGCTTTGAGCTCTTTGGGGAAGCGTTCGCTCCGCACGTTTCTTTTTTGCATCAGCGCCAAAACATTTTCCGATTTCCTCAACAAACTCATTCCCCATTGTCAAAGACTCTTCGTGATTCTCGAACCACTCATGTGCGGTTTCTCTCATAATAGGACGACGTTGTCAAGCTTGGTGACCGAGCTCCAGTTGTTATATCGGCTCACCCGATTGTATGCGTAAGCCACTCGTCCACGTCTTCTCCCGCTCTTCCCGCGAACGAGCGTGGCTCCATGTAATGTTGTGCGGGTGCAGCTGCCGTTGACCCTATGCGCGGTTGCAACTGGCGCTGGGGTCTGGTCCTCCGTGCTGTGGCATGATGACTGTTGTCGGCGAGAGACCGCAAGGCGGCGGCTCCGGCGAAGTTCAAGCGCTTGGGACTCCGTAGTACGTAGACGTCGTGCACCCAGCACCTCCACCACTCTGTTACGGGTTATTCTGGTTAAGAGAGGGTTTTATTGGACACGACCTTACCGACGTCTTGAGCGCCAGCCAGGTTCCGTGATCCCTTGCAAAAACGTCCTTTTTTTCCACACCTCGTATCTGCGTCCCACTACAGCTTATGGCACATACCCAAATAACACAACACTTTGCAAACGCTTTGTATACAATATATTACAGGTGTTTCAGCGAACACTTTCAAAATATTTAAGGGTGTGCTAAATTCGTCATTACCGTTAAGTGCCTACCAGTAAAGCTATTTAATGTTTTGATTACCTTTTTAGGAGTGTCTTTTGTTTTTGTTGTTCTGTCAGGTACAGAATCGTATTTATGGTAGCTCAGATCGAGTGTTGAAGTATGTTTTTCTGTCCGTTTCTTGATCTCGCTCGACCTTTAACATGCATGGTTGAATTACGTCGGCCAAGCCCGGGTAGGCAAGCCCAATGTGCATTTGGCATGCCTGTATCTTGCATTCTGTATATCTGTCGAATATCCTATAAAACAAGGGAGAGCAAGTTAACCACCAGCCATGGATCGAATGTCAGCCACCAACCAGGATTCATAGTAGATTCCTTGTGAAATCCACTCATGTGGTATAAATCTTCGCTCTTGACTTATGCTGGTGCACATGCTGTCCGTGGCGTCGGGCCACATTCCTTCTGTAGAAATATTATTTATTTCGCAGCGGAAAGTAACTCATTTATGCAGAGTGGCGAGTGCATCCCATTATAAAAGTAGCAACCATGTTATCTACGGCCCTATTTTATAGGGCTATCGTTGCCACTTTTTACTGCAGGGGGCTCTTCTGTGTTTTGACAAGACGTTTTCTTTTCTCCCAGTGCGCAAAAAAAAAAAAAAAGACGTGTGAGCTCAATCAAACTGTCGTGCCGCTTTCTCACAAAACCCCACAAATCTAAGCAGCAGTAATTTATCACACGAATATATTGCCACGGGGCAGAAATAGCCAAGCGAAGGTGTATTTACACGTATTTACGAAATTGCAGCAACGCTGAATACACAAGATGGCTGCCCGAACCAACCGCGCGCTCTCCTAGTCAAATCGTCTACGTTGTTCATGGACAGACCATGTGCCACTGCTCCGTAACATTTTGATTGGAAAAACGCAGTTGATGTCAATATTCTTGACCTCTTTGATTATCACTACCCCAATTTTTCTTGCCTTTTCCATGATTGTTCTTGACAGTAGATGAATAATGGGTGAAATTTAATACCTATGTACAGCACTGTTGATCAACCTTGTCTCTGTACAAAAGAAACCCTTGGATTACAAGGAATATAATGCACATTAAACGTAAAATGTCAAGGCTGAGGGAAATTAAGAATAAGAAATCAATTCCCTGCTACTCTGAGAAAATCACCAAATTGGCATGTGTTGAGATCAGCGATAAAACAAGCAAAACATGCGTACATGAACGTCACACTTAGCAACTTCATCACGACTGCTTCTCAGAAGTTCTGGAGATATTTAACGTGAACACGCATAAGCAAAGAAATTTGCCGTCTAAGGATGTTTTCCAAAGAGCAAATCAGTTCAATAAGTATTTTAAATCCGTTTTTACACAAGACAACAGAACTACACCATATTCAAGCCATCAGCCGAGGGGAACTGGGGACATACTTGGTGACCTAGAGCTAACGGAATCGGGTATACTTTCAATGCTGCTTAACATCGACATTATAAAATCTTGCGGCCCAGATGGGATCCCAAATACTTTTCGTAAGAGATACGCAGAATGGGTCTCGAAATACCTCACTTATCTTTAAAAAATCTCTAGAATCGTCTGACTTGCCTAAAGACTGGAAAATAGCAAAGATGGTTCCGATTCTCAATACAGGTGACATCAACAAGCCCATCAAATTATAAACCAATCTCGCTGACTTGCACATCTGGCAAAATTCTCGAACACATCATATTAAATCACATCGTAACGTTGGCGAAAGATGACTTGCTTAGCTACAACCAACATGGTTTCAGAAAAGGACTGTCTATCGTTACGCAACTGATACAAACTGTGCATGATGTCACTCTAGCAACTGATAACCGTGGGCCGACTGATATAAGATTTTTCGATTTAGCAAAGGCCTTCGACCGGGTATCCCATTCTAAACTCCTTGGCAAACGACAACACATTCTCGGATGTGGAAGCATAATAAACTGGATAGAAGCTTATCTTGCAGGTCAATGGCAATACGTCGAAATCGAAAGTCAGCAATCTGATTGGGTAGAGGCGTCATCCGGAGTACTACAAGGAACAATCTTACCATCAATTCTCGTTTTAGTATACATCAATGCCATGGCAGATATAATGAAATCAACGGTGCGCATGTTTGCTGATGATTGCATTATATGTAGGCAGATTAGGAACCATATTGATCAAGTAACACTAATCCACGAGCTTGCGCAAATAGCAAATTGGTGTCAAGCATGGCAAATGAAGATTAATTTAGACAAGACTGTTTTTAAGAGAGTAAGTCGAAAAAAAGATCCACTAGTATTAACCTACACCATCGAACAGCAAAAATTAAATATAGTGGTAATTATAAATACTTTGGCATTGTCCTATCATCTGATATGAAATGGGACAAACATGCGTCACACCTATCTTCTAAGGCATTTTCAACACTTTGTTCACTCAAACGCTCTTTAAAATCGGCCTCACCGGACACTAAGATGCTAGCCTACACCTCATTCGTTCGTCCTGTACTATAATGTGGCATTGCATGTTGGTTCCCCCATACTAAACAGTTCATAAAATGCCTAGAAGCAATACAGAGATTCATTTATAATAGGTACAACCGTAATGGTTCGCCGACAGAACTCCTTGATAAAGCTCGCCTTCCGACTATTTGGAAGCGTGCTAAATTCTTACGCCTCAAGTTTCTATTCCACTTCCTTAATGGGGGCTACAAATTAAACAGTGGTACACATGTTCATTTCTCTCAACAGCGAAACACTAGAACTAAACATCCTAAACATTTATCTGAATACACGTTCCGCACTGACCACATTCATGTATTCTTTCTTTCCTCAGACAACCAGAGATTGTATTTCATTTATTAGTGATATTATAATTTGCTCACCTGGCAAGTTCCTTCCTATGCTGGAAAAATATGTCGATGAGTATGCATCTTGATTTATAATTATCGCCTACAGACACCGCATTTTGTTTGAAATTGGCTTTGATGTACTTTTCGCTGTTCATCGTATGCGTCTGTATTTCTGTTCATTAACCTTTAAGGGTTGGCTAAATAAGGTCACACCCTCTTATTGTATTGCTAAACTACGTCTTCTTGCAGGTCTATAAGTTTGTCATTCATATTTTCATGCAATGTATTTTCCCATGTCCTGCAACACCCTCCAAATGGAGGCTAGGAGTATGAATGAAAATAATAATGAAAAAGGGCTTTTGAACCGCCATCACGAGATTAGAATTGGGCAGTTCTGCTGAATAACGCTAAGTATCCGCGTATTTCCTGGGAAGCGAGAAAGCGTGCCTCTTTCTTTGCGCTTTAAGCGCGCCGTGCGAAGCGCCAAGCAGTCGAGTGAATGCGCACTTCCCGACGACTGCGGCAAATGAATCACTTCCGATGGTGGTGTGGCTGGTCACTAATCGAGCTGGCTTTGTACTTCATCAGAAACAAAGGGGAAATGAAATGATGACACCGTGTTCATTTGTGATGGTAGGTACATCTTGTAAAACAGCAGCTTTGAACAGCGCTACGCAGGACAAAGAGGCACCGAACAGCGCGCTTTCCTGTGCCTTCCTTTTATTTGTTTTTTGTCCTGTGTAGCACTGTTCAAAATTAGGCTGTTTGAGAGAAGAGATTGCGTGCCGAGCAATGTCGCCATCTCTATAGGCATGGCGAGTCCTTCTGATTGGAATCGTTTGCGCAGCGTTGCGCCTGGTACCTGTCGTCGTTGCTGTCCACGCAATTCGACGTAATGATGGAATGAAGCAATCTTGAATAGCACCGTTACAAAATATGGTCCCTAATCTGCTCCGAGCACGTTGCTTTCGCAAGCGACGTCACGAAAACTGAAAGAACGAAAAAAAAAGTAAAAGAGACTACAAGAGACGCTGCAAATTTCATAGATTTGTATCCACCTCGTAAACGCTGTGAAAAGCTCACCTCTGCACGAAAAGATGCCCTATCCACAAGAAAAAAAAATGAAAGAAAAAACACAGGGACAAAGACTAAATTTTCACTTGGGGGAGAAAGTCGGGGAGGAGAGAGGCGTCACACTTATGCCTCGAGCCCGATAATGAGAACAAAGCATTCTCGCGTTCACCCTTCGCGACCCTCTTTGATGAAAGTGCTGCGCAGCCGAGTGAGTGCGCTCACGAAAAAGGCAAAACAAAAACGATGAACAAGATAACCAGAACGAACGTATAGTACTATTAAGAAACACGCAACTCAGACAGTGGCGCAGCGGCCATCACGAGGCAAAGGCAGTATGCCCAAAAGGTCCCGCGCATTTGATGATCTTTTGCATTTTTTCACTCTCTTTGTTCTGGTGAACTTCTCGCGTCCTTGCCCGCCCGGACAAGAATGTGCTTGTTCTGCCTCTTTCCATTCCCCGACCTACAACGAGCTTAAACGAGGGACGGAAAGAAGACGCGTAATTGGCAGGGGGAAGAAAGAGCGCTTTGTGCCCATCGTGCAGCCGCTGTTAACTCGTTTCTCTCCGGCTGCTTTAAGCCCGTCCTCGCACGTTATGGCGGCACCAGAGGAACGTGACATTAAAGCGAATGAGCTTCCAGCAGCGGTCTCGTGTAACTGCGGCAGCTCGGCTCAGACCGTGCCCTGGCGACTTGCCGTGCCGGCATAACTGCCCAAGACGCGGTCAACAGTTTGCAGGTAACGCCTCAAAACGTGGCCGAAAATAATTTCAAGCGTCTCTAATCCAGCAGCTTTGATGCCTTCATGTTGACGAGGGTATATTGACAAATTCCATTCACCCAAAATGTTCACGTAGACGTGAGGCCAGCGCCAGAAAGGATGTCCCACCAAGGCCTTGAGTGGTGGCGCTGGCTAACGCACCTACGGTTATTTCTAGTAGATGAACATAAAACCTCAGAAATGGGAAGGGTAAACGGCGCCCCGTTAGCTCAATTGGTAAGTGTATCGCAAGCGTAATGCGAAGACGTGGGTTCGTATTCCACCTGCGGCCATTTGTGTTTTCATCCACTTCCATTTCCATTTACTTATCATTTCTTGAATTAAGAACGACAAGTGAATTCACCTATGCTATCTTTGGTGTCATTGTTTCATGGCTTCATTATATATATATATATATATATATATATATATATATATTCAAAAGTGCCTGAGGGGGAGGGGAGTAGCTGCCGCGGAGACACTATGCTACCACGACGAAAGACCACACAAACTTTGAAACTGTCCTGACGAAGAGAGTTCCATGCTCGAAACTGTTGGCATAAATGAACATTAAGTTTCCGTTTACCACAACGCCCCCATTGTGCCATCATTTGTTCTATATATATATATATATATATATATATATATATATATATATGCACAGGATGTTTCCACTATCCTGCACCAAACACTAAAAACATGCAAATGCCACGTCGCGGGACCGAACCAAGGTAATGTTGTTTTGCTTCGTTTGGAGTTACTCCGAATTTTTCTTGCGTTCCGCCTAATATCATAATCAGTCTTGATTAATTAATCAACTTTTCAAGTATTATAATTGACTTTGTCCAGCTACGTGGTATTTGCATATTTTTAAATCTTGGTACATGATAGTTGGGACAAAATGTATATATATTTGTGCGTGTGTGTGTGTGTGGTAAGTGTTTCTGGGAACTGTACCGGCATGTCAGTATGTCCACGTTGAAAACCAACAAATTGATTAGTTGTACTGTGCTTAAATCATCTGGCACAGTTGGCATAGAATTGCCGCTGTCGAGCAGTTTTTTCCGCAATTTATATAGCAAATGGGTGAGTTATGTTTTTGCTTAATGACTTTCTTTCGAATATTTCTTGGCCCTTATAAAGCACTTTATTATTGCCTGTGCCTGCGATAGCATTTATCTTCCCTTTCTTTAATTTATTATTGGTTCCTTTCTTCCCTTCCCTCGACTAAAGCAGCCAACCTGGTTCAGCGTATCGCCAATCGCATTCTTTCCCTCTATTGATTATGATCGATGTGACTTCAAGCGTTTATTTACGTATGTTTTCATTGCGACTGACTCATTCGGCACTGTTCTTGATCTAAACTGCTGACAATGCGACTAATGCGTAATTTACGTTTAAAATAACGATTAAACTAGTGCCATCAGTTCAAGGAGCTGCGCTTACACCACTTGCATTACAAATAACAATCGGCATGAACACTTGATTTACAACTTCCATCAATAATATCAGCCCAAGAATGATTGTAGCCAGAAAAAGCTGCACCATACACTCCACCGTTTCATATTTCTGAAGATGCTGAATAGCCATAAAAGACTAAGCCCCGATCTCACGTTCGCTTCTGATCGGGGTTATCATATCCGGTCCATATACGACAAAGTGCTCCTCGCGCAAAAGACGACACCGGTCACACCGTGGACACGGGGGAGTCGGTTTTCCGGCCGCTAAGCCGCCTCTTTGCACACCGCTCCATGTCTATAGGCAGGGCCACGCGGCGGTGGGAAAGGAGAGTGGGCGGCAGAAATCCAGGATGACGCGGAAGTCCCGTTCATTGGTTCGACGTGTGCTACTCGACTCTGCTCTGGAAAGGTGCTTGCCTGGCACTGCTCGGGAGAGTGTGCGCGCTGGGCTCTGCCCCCGCGTGCGTTTGCGCGTATTTGTCGATCTCAGCATCGAGCGGCCCAACACTCTGATAAGCGAAGTGCAAGCGCTGCTGCGTGTCTCGGAATACTTATTTGTCCCGCTGTACCGGTTATCTGCGGAGACAAAGCTCCCGTACCTTTATCGCTAGCACAAGCGGTTCCAGTCTTCACCTAGAACAGTGACTTTCATTTGCGTTTTACTTTGCTCGCCTATTGCAAGCCAATATTTTTGTTGTTGTTGCTGGAGCTGTTGTTGTTGTCCTTGCGTTTTCTATCAAACGCTACGCATCCGAGAAATGCTACAGGTGTTGTTCTTGAAGAGCAACGAAGACATTCAGCTAACATGGTACTTGCGAAACATCCGGTAGTTTGTCGTCTTACGCGTGAGAAAGCCGGAACAATTAGGGCGAGTGCTCACGGTATGGTATAAACAGCCCCATATGATCATCCATACATATTTAAAATGATTTCAGAGCACGCAGTTGAAGTCGACGTCAAACACTGAGTCTTGGAACACTAGTGCTGTCTGAAGCAGCAGCACTCCTACTTCAGAAAAACAGAGGAGGTTTGAGTCCTCTCTTCGGCGGTGAACTCGTTTACTGCGACTGCAGCATCATCCCACAGTAATGACAACTATGTTCTTTTTAGCTTTCTTGCTTGTTGCACCAATAATTGCGCGCACTCACTTCAGGCGAATAGGGTCAAGCACCTTACAGTTATTATTTTGAATTTTAATGTTGGGTGAAGGGGCGAATTGAAGATTAACGTAATAAATTAACAGTTTTAACAAGTATTTCAAAGATTTTGAATGTAATAAATAAATTTGTGTGGTGTTGCACAAAATACTCTTGGGCAGATAATAATTTGGGACGATCTTTTTCGTGAAGGACATAACTTTCTTTCAGTACGGCGCACTAACGCATTTTGCGGATTGAAAATACATGCGTGGACTTAAGCACTCTGAGACTCCGTACACCTCAACGATCATCATCTTTGTCCTCGTGAGTCTATATATGTATGTCAACTGCTAGATAAATGTTTTTTTACAGTGATCAGCAATCTCCCCTGTCTTGCTCCAGGTAACCCCATCCTATGCCTGCAAATTTTCTTATTTCATCAGACCACCAATTCCTCTGTCGTCTTGCGCTGCGCTTTCCTTCTATACTCACACACTGTGTAATTCTCCTAGACCATCAGTTATCTGCCCTATGGATAACATGACCAATTCAACTCCATTTTGTCTTCCAAGTGTTGGATAGAATATTGCTTTCCAGTGTACGCAGTTGTCTACTGGTCTGTTCATGTTATTTGCACCTATCATTCTTCCTTCCATATATAGCTTTTTGCGTCGACGTCTAAATATCTTCACGAATTAATTTTACTTAGTTCAGTGTATTGCTTTATGCAGCCCTATAATCGCAGCTGTTCGGCCAAATGCGTATTGCATTCGAGGCAGTCTAACTTTTTCTTTGTTTGAAAATAACGTATTCGTGTAATTTTGATGCATGATGTTTATTGCCGCATTCTTTCTGTGTTGTTTCTGTGTCATTTTAGTGAGGTTGTTCGTCGTCAGTGCAATAACTTTCAAGACGTGTAAAATACTCATATTTTATGTTTCTGTCACTCAGCAGTGCGACGTCCGAGCACCTACAAGCCCGGCCTATTGGCAGCATAAATTTTAGCTGACTTCGAAAAATAAAGATTCCTTACGCCATTTTTGAAACTCAGTTTTTGTCTCAATGAATGGTTTAGTCGCCCATGAAGACTAGGCTACAGGATTTTCAGGCTCGATGCGTCATATTGAAGGTCCTGGCTAGGCTTTATTCAATTGGAAAGGCAAAACTACTTCTACCTCTGGCGTCAAGAGCGTAATGATGCAGTGCCGTCACGGGGACCGAGCGAAAAAAATTCACCCTGTACATTTAGACTGCTAATATTCATTGACTTCTTTATTTTATTTTTATGTAAGATATACTGCAGATATGTGGGAAACTCTGTGGATTTAAATCGTTGGAGCTAAAGTACCTAAAGCTTTGGGCGTTTGTACTAGTGATGCCATTGTCAGTGACACCTTGGATGTTTGCGGCGTTGTTTTCCACCAACCGCCTTATTCTTAGTGGCTACGCTATTGCAGGTGGAGCCTATTTTTGAGGACCATCATCTTCGTTATCTGTTACGCATATTTCGTGCTTTCATTGCACGCCAATACACCACCATTCAGTGCAGAAAAACTTTTATGCGATCCATACAATTCCATCTTCGTCGCTACAGCATTGCATGTTGCTGACTCGGAAATAATTGCATAGACACCTCAACTCTGATAGTATGTGTAGCTTGCAAAACATTGATGTAATTGCCAACCACTTTATTTGGGCGCAACGATTAGCATGCCCGGCTCTCAATTGCCCAATGCTGCCATGGCTTGTGTTTTAATCTCGAGAGTGGTGGTGCTGGACAAAGTTTCATTTCTGTTTGACTTACGGTAACTGTGAAGCTCCGAGTGAGCAGGCAGCCTGCGGGCGATAATATAACGTCGATGATGACAACAGCACTTATTAGCCTACCGGAATCGATGAAAGGGTGGGCAACGAAAACCCACTTCCGATCATTTTATTGCTGTGGCGTTAAAACAATAGTTATGGAAATAATGAGCCCCTGTAGTTTGTTACCATTGATTTAATTGTCAAAATACCTAGGCAAGCTGGCAGAACCATGAATTTCGAAGAAATGCGTCGCTGTCCGAACTAAAGCCTTCCGGAACTGCCGATAAATGAACTACAAAACTTTTCACCGACAATTACGATACACCTTAACGAGAAATTAGAAGGCAGGTCTATACGTGTTTTCATTTTGCGATACATTGGCTGGCGCAAACAATCTTATCTCGTGCGGCACGTCGCAAATGGAGCGAAGTGTGGCGCGACTGCCTCGCTAATCTTGAGATCGCGAGAGCCAGCGCGTGAGTGACGCGTGGGCGTGATTCACAGCAGCAGCCGCCGCCGACAGACCTCCCAGATGACGCGCGCTACTCTGGTGCCATCTCGTAGCCATCATTGCCGCACTACGCTTTTCCTCTCACCCTTTCGCCATACCCTCCCCCTCCGCTTTCCTCCTCGCGTCTTTCCTTCCTCGCTGCGCTCCGCATTCATCTTTCGCTGTGTTCGCTCGGTTACGCCGGTGCTCGCCGCTGGAACGGGCGCCTAAGAGCTGCGCTCTAAAAAACTGTTAACTAAAACAACGGTGTCCAATTCCACCGAACATCTCAAGTTGGCATTTTTCAAAATCAGTGCTAGACCGAAAATTTCTATACACAAGGCTATGCTTTCATGTTTGGCTGGCTCATGACGATGCTTGCTACAGGCGGGGTATCCTGTACTTCTTCGTGGGTGTTGAGAAGTGTACTATCACGCGTCCGTAAGTTTAGTGCCGCGTAGATGCGTGGTTAGAAGGCGTGAGACTTCCTTATGCGATACCTTCTGCCCTTCGCAAAACATTACTTGTTGCACACTCGTGTGCGGAAAGCTTTTTGTTTGCTTGTTGTCAAGCCTAATTTTGCTTTCAGCATTAGGAAACCTCATAGAACACCAAATAAACACTATCACATCACCATTTCCTAAACATTGTCTGCACACGTAAAAGAAGATGGCCCTGCGTCACAGGTGAGTAGGCCGATTAAGTCGGCTTTAAGTCGGCTCGGCTACCGGTCGGTTAAGCCCTCTCGTCACTTCCCTGCACGGGATCTGGTAGTTGGGGTCAAAACCACCGAACGTGGAAGCAAATTATCCCCTGCGGAAAGTAATAATTGATTGGTGCTCTGATGAATGTTGGCCTTCAGATCACTTCTTTTCATCTGTACCCGCTCCTTGAGTATAAGGAATACCAACACGGGAACGTATTCATTAAGAGATGATGTGATATCCTTTGCTTCTTAGATATTTGAGCGAGACCACTCATTTCCGACAATATTTGTCTAGTTTCGACACGAGAAGTGCGCGTCTCGAGCCCGGTTGTAAAACGGTGATCAGCGCAGGACTCGTTTTGAGCCTGCGTAGCGCAGATGCAATAGCAACACTCCACGTAATTGTCGGTGAGGCTAGGTACTCAAAGTGGTCGCACCTTGCGAGTACAATGGTAGGAATCCAAAATGCAGCACCGCGACCGTGGTCAATTAACTTCTACAGGCAAACATGACCGTGGGCTCTTGCAGGTAACCTTGATAAGCTGCCATTATAGGGTCAAGCACCAACGATCGTGCCTCTGAAGAAGGTGCGAAGTGCTTGGAGTGTAACCAATGGATGCCGGTATCACAATTAATGTCTTCTGGTAACCAACGTTCGAAAGTTGTGCTTTGAGCACTGGCTGACTTCAATTATGCAGTAGGAAGATTACCGCAGAAATCATAAAAGGTACTTTAAAATCTGGTTAATAATTATCGGATTGGCTAATAGCAAATTAGCATGTCAACTAAAATTACCATTTCATCGCGAATGTTATGTTCAGACACGGTCATTTCAAAGAAATTTGGTTTAATGATGTTTAATTCCTATGGCTGTCGAGTTTTAAGAAAATGCGCAGTGTTTCCGGCTACCATCTGTCGGGACACCGGAAAAGAAACCCTTTGGGCCGATTTTAAATACGTAGTGAAGCCATAGCTGTGAGAACTGCGCATTTCTGCAACATATTCTTTCCGGTGTTTCTAAGAAACATTTATTTAAGTGAACATTTGTCGCCTCATCTGTCCGGTTGTCCTGGTTGGCGCTATTATTTTTTTGGTCATGTACCAGCACGCACAATCTGCTCTCCTCAACTGCTGGTCAACCCTCATGGTACACGGGGCAGTTCACAGCATAGGCCTGCGCAGGAGCTGGACAAACCTTCAATTTACCCGACCACTGTGCAAGTTTCCACATCCTTTTTCATTATGCAGAGATGGATTTATTATGTTTACATTTGCTGCCTAATCGTTTTTGCATTGCTTTCAACTCACACGCCACTACACACAAGATCACGTTTCATGCTTCAATTTAGTCAGACTACTCGTGACGTTTTGTAAATTCAAAGAAGGCGGACGTCGTCATGCACGAACTTAATGCTTCCGGCATGTCTCCTGAAGAGGCTAGTGTCGAACACGCTACGTTGAAAGCTTCTCACTTAACGTATGGACCATGCGAATGACAAAACGCAGAAATATTGAAGGAACCAGCATTGCACACTGCGATTTTGTTCGTTTATGTGAGGCGGTTCTGGTTGGCCGACACTTGTCAGCCGTGCGCAGAAAGCTTGTGTGGGGACGGCGCTGGAGTGCTCCGAAACCCTATGCGCCGTGCGCAAAGTGAGTAACGATGTCTTTTTCGCGCCCGGAAAGTGCATCATGTCGGCAAAATCTTTCCGAGACGTTCCAAGTCGATCTAATTCAACGAAAGAAAACGCACACACTCACCATCAAGAAAACCGCTTCAGACACGGGTTTACTTTTGGCTAGCATGATAGCGGTGGGCGGGAACAGATTGCGGCAAGCTGCGGTGTAGAGCGTGTAAGCAAGAACCTGTCCTTTCAAAAGAGACGCTCTCGCGTTGACAAGAACCAGACGGTTCTTCCAGCAAGTGCCATTTCAGTATACTTTTTTCTTGCAACGCGACGAGCATGCTACGTGAAAGCCGCATTGGAAAACTTCGTTTTCAGATAGCGGCATCCTCTGAGGAAAAAGTTTCCATGACCACGTAGCAATGCGCCCCCAGTAATTGACAAAACGAAGATGTATATCTGCCACATGCCAAGACACAGTTTAGAAAATCAAATTCCTGGTATCTAGAGCTGTGACTTTATCATTCTTTATTGTGGATTTATTAGGCATATTTTCTGATACTGTGGAGGCTCCCCATCAAGGCATGACTGATCTCTGTCTACTTGTTTACGGGAATTGTTCACTGAAGACGCTGAACAATTACAACTTTCGCGTGCCTACTCATTTCAAGCTCCCGCACCGTGTAAGGTCTAGTTGCTATTCATTTACCTCCAGTAAATAACCGCTATTTACCATCCGAAAAATGGAAACGCTATCACCAGCGCCAGCACTCTTCAAGTGGCACAAAATGTTCGCTGAGAATGGCTGCGTGTCTCGTGCACGAACTTGGTATTTCTTAAAAAAAAGCCTCTGCCTATTTCTTGAAACAATACAGGTCTAGGCTTTGCCAGTGTTTCAGGGACAATCCTCGAATGCTTGCAAGAGAGCGCGTTCGGCACATGGGCCCTGTTGTCAGTGCTGCAGCAAACCAACCTGATCTTGACTATCTCTATGTGCCTTATCTGTCTGATCCTCGTTCCTGTATCTCAATGACTGAGAACCGCACTTGCGAGTAGACGACTCTGCGATACGTTTTAGGACTTTTACGTGATTTCGCTAAATGGTATGGATTAATATTGCGCATTTCTGCAGAACTCATTCACCCTCCGTTTGAAAAACTTGCAGACAACTGTAGGGTCCCCTTGAGAACATTTAGAACTTCCGAACAACGTAGGAGGCGTTTCATGTAAGTACAGCACGAGAAAGCGAAAAAGAATAGAGAAGCTCTACAGGACGATTCGTTTCCGTTCCTTACTCTGCCTCCGTCTGCTGGCGATGAACGTACTTCCAATCTCACACAACCTAACCCAAACAAATGTGTTAGCAGGAGACTCCACCGCTATCTACAAAATCATGCGGCCTTTACCGCGCTGGTGATGCAATTCTTAGACCATCAACTTCCGTAAAAACCACACAACGCATCTGCATAGAGCATGGGCGAACACTCCACCCACACCCTCTCATTTTCACCTCATATGAAATTATATTACAGAGCATCTACCGCTCTCCAATCACTTTGGCGTACACCCCAATTTAAAGATATCGTATGGAAGTGCCTTCCTCATCATCCAGTTCCCGCCCCCACCCGCTGACCCTTCCATCAATTACTGGTGTGGTTCACCACGGCTTCCTTGTTTAAATACCAGAGGTACCTGGTTAGCAGTCACATCGAAGCAGCACTTTTACGATTTTTTTTGGTTCTGATGATATTGGAAATGTTGACTACCGCTGTGTCTCCGGCTTCTCCACAAGGAATACACTATCCGATCATCGAAGGATGATAACGTCAGGTGACATGAAAAAGCAAGCCGAACTGTAATAGGACCAGAGGCCTTTTGCCCGGCCTCTGCTCCTATTACAAAAGGCCTCTGTTCCCGTTCCTATAATCAGGCAGGGCAAATAAGCTTCAAACAATTCTGCAATTAGGAACATTAAGTAAACGTGCTTAAATAGCAGCAGTCAATATAGAAAAGAAAAACAGCACACAAATCAAGCTATAACCTACCCCGAATGCTGCGACATAACAATAGCACACACAGACATACAAAGTTGTAATAAATAAATGCAATGTCACTTTCAATAAACAAAGTTTTTCAAGCTTTCCTAGCTGTTCGCTGTAATGCGTGCTTCCTATTAAAGTCCTCTTTTCAATGAGCCGCAACAGCAAAGCTCTGGGTGTCGGTCTCTAAGCTTCACCGACACCTTTCCGAGCACAGAAATAATGAAATATCATCACCGTTATCAGTAATTAGCGTTCTGTGTGTGCAATTCAGGAATGAATGGCATGACTGTTAGGCTGGCTACATTAAAAAGAATAAAATAAATAACATCACAAAGTAGCTTTGTGGGTACTTTGGGTACAAATGGGTACAGGTGTGCCCCGGCCTGGCGTTCGGCTTCCTTCAGGGGTGATGGGCTTGGGAAAAGAGCCTGCGCCCTGAATTACCGTCGAAACCAACCTTAGCACGGAAAACAAGTGATGTCTGGGCCGCTCCCATGGCGGTCATTTCCCATGTGGCGCCCCAAGCACCTATTGAGGTGGGGGCGCCTTCGGGTTGAGGTCAAACACCCCTTTGCAAGCGCTGAGGTCCCATAATGGCCGAGCACCAGGCCGGGAGCGCGCTTATGCGTATTTTACCGGTAGGTACCCGGCGACAGCACTCGCCTCCCACAGCCGCGGCGGATGCTCGTCCACAAGGCCGTGTGTGGTTGGACAAGAGGCGCCCAGAGACAAGTCCTGAAGTCTCTATTGGGCCCCTCTCTTGAGATGTGAACCCCCTCGACAGCCGAGCACCAGGCCTGGGACACGTCTACCTGATCATAAAGTCTTTCAGTTGTGAAATATCCGAAAAAACCGGTGGTTCCCGGCGGCACCGAGATTGAACTCGTGTCTCCCGCATACGAGGCGGATGCTCTACCGCTAGGCCATGGCTGCGGTAGAAGTATTGGCCCGCCAAACAGTATCCCCCCGACCTTACACGGTTCAGTCAGGGCCGGGCACCCTTCTTCCCAGGACCTTCACTCATACTTGGTACAGCAAAGCATGCCGGCCTACCGAGCCACGTCCCAGGGCCGGTCGCTAGCCAGAGCTATACGTCCTGTACCCATTTACGTTCAGGTCATCGTCGGACCGAAGCCCTCCCATCGAGCGTGATGGCCCACCCTACTACTGTCACCTCGTTGGTCATGTTGTGGGCGACCCACGTACTCGAGTTGGCGGGGGCGGTAACTCCCCGAATGCCCACCGTGAGGCCGGGCACCTCTGCCGGGCGCAGTAGCGTCCTCGAGCTTGGTGATTCCCTTGTACACCAGGCCTCTTCTCTGGCTGGGAAGCCATCTCTCCCCTAATATCAAAAGCGGTTGGGTTGACCGCCGGCCCTGCCCAGAGGGCCTACCGCATCAGTGACATCACTGAGTCCTGACATCAGAAAACTCCCGATAGTCACCTTACGGTACTACTCCCAAGCCCGAAGGCTTGGTTTCGCTTCCTCACCCTCTTAGCCACTTTACAGTGTTTCGCCCGCGGCGTCCCACGTGGAGGGGGGGGGGGGGGGCGAGGTTCGACACAGGCAGCGCTTCCTTGATCGATATCCCCGGCTTGGATTGCACTAGAGTGCCACCTCTCGCAGTGAATTCACCTGTGACTTGTGTGGATCTCCTGCACCGGTTGAAGCGACCGCACATGCAGCCTGTCTAGATTCCATTCACGCAGCCTCCAATGAGCAGGATTACAGGGGCTCGCAGGTTCCCCCAGCTGTAGAGGTCGAGCTTGTCCAGACGCTTGGGATCTAGACGTACCTCGCCTCTCATCCCGTTACCTACCTCTCGGTGGTTACGTCGGCCTCCTGCTTGGATTACAAGGAGGCGCAACCCTCCCCGGCCTTACGTAAAAGCTCTCGCATTGTGCTACATCTACCATTGACCGACGTGCACGGCCTCCAGGAACCTGGATTACAGAGAGACGCCACACCCTCCAGCGTCAGCTAGCCAAGACGGAAGTGTTCCTCCAGACCAGGCACACGGCTTATGCAACACACCGTGGTGCCCCATCCTGACGAACGGGTGCAGATCCACCTGTGACTGGACCAACCACCCGGGCTCCGCTTGGATTACAGGAGCACGCTTCTCCCGCGCCCGTAGCGTGGAAGTACAAGCCACAGTGCCGCGGTCTGAATGAACGCCGCGGTCTAGACGATCTGAATGAACGAAATTTTAACAGCGAGGCTGTTTAAGCCAGCCGTAAATTTGTGTTTCGTATCAAGAAACTATAATCAGTAATGAAGTAAACTTTCCTGCCGAGACGGGATTCGAGCCCGCGTACCTCCGGTCCCAAGGCGAGCGTCGTAACCACTAGGCTAAACAGCCACTCTTGCAGCGTACGCATTTATGCGAACCATATGATTGCATTCGAGCGTCGTCGTCTTCGTCCACAGCTGGCGCGTTCGCACGTTCGTGGTCTGGGAGGTGAAGAGGTCTTGCGCGCTATGAGAGCGAGAGCCAGAGAGACGCATTCACGGAGCGGGTCGGCTGGAACGTGGTGTTGGCATTGGAACGCGGCGTCGGTGTTGCAGGCTGCGCTATGCAACGCGCAATGACGGCCTTAAGTCAGAGACGCGCCATAAGAAATTATCATCATCATAAGTAACAAGATGAAAATTTCGCGCGCACTTCCGGAAAATGCTGGGCTACGATCGCCCAGCTTCGCTGTTTCAAGCGTTGCGCGGCCGAATGCAAGATTAAGGCGTTTTTTTTTTTGCAAGTAGACGTTTTTTTGTTTTTTTTTAGTGACCCTTCGCACCATAGGATGGCTGATTAACCCCCAGATTTTAGAGCGCAACTCGTACGAGCCGTTCATACTGTGAGCGTCTGCGTAACGCGGCCGCGCGAATGAGCAAGAGCAACGCAGAACGCAAGATTAGAAAGAAAAGCATTGTGCGGCGACGAGGCTAACGAGACGCGCCAGAGTAAACGCAGCGTCGTCTGAGAGGTCTGTCTGGGGAGGGTGCTTCTGAATCGCCGCCCACTCTTCACCGACCGTTGTGACTCTGGCCGATCTCCAGATAAGAGGCAGTCGCGCCATACTCGCTCCCTTTCAACGTGCCGCACGGGAGGAGAGAGGATGGTCCGCGCCAGCCAATATACGCGAAATGAAAACACGTATAGAACTGCACCCAAATTTCGCATAAGGGAGTATGGTAATCGTCGGTGAATTTTCCGGCAGCGTACACATGCCCCATCTTGCTGCGAACATTTGCTCCGGTTTGTTTTAACACGAAAGTGTTTTATGCCGGGGTCCACCAAGACTTCACTGACGTATTTCCGTCACGGAAATACGTCACACGAACATACACGAACATAATACAAAGAAAGAAAGCAGAAGAAAAAGTTCTACAAACATGCAAAGTTTGGAAATCGAACCCACGACCTCTCGGTCCGCGACGATAGATCGCCGAGCGTTTAACCCATTGCGCCACAAACGCATTTGCAGAGAGCTACACAGACGCGCCTTATATATCTAACACTCCTCCGTGTACCCGCGCTCTTGCTCGGGGCGGGGCCGCCGCCTACGAGCAGAAAAGAGAAGTACTGCATTATGACACTAACGCGCACCGACAGTATAGTGCCTAGAATATACTTACTAGTGTGCCGACCGCCGGGAGTTTCCAATGGGAGACGCTGGCACTGCCGGTGATGCCTTCCGCCGGAGGCCCCCAGACGGCGACACTGTTTGGGACCGTGCTAACCGAGCGGCGCATCACGCGTCGCTTGCGCATCACGCGTCGCTTGCGCTTCGGGTGCACTTCGGATGCGCGTTCGTAAGCGCAGTCGGTTGCGGCGCGTTGTTGCTTTCGAGCAAGTAGCGTGTGGTGCCTCCGCACGTCATTGCTGGGGTTCTTTTCTGTGCGCATGGTTCGTACTTGTGTTTGTTCACGGACGGAACCGACATGTCGTCGCAGAAAACGAGGCGTAAACACAGCACCTGTTTTGTCCCATATTGTACAACTGGTACCGCTCAAATAACGAGCAAGTCTCATTATTCAGCGCGCCTGCTGACTGGCCAGAACGTTTTGCCGAGTGGGAGAAGAATATAAGAGTGCAGATCGAAGGCTAACTCTGGCGGCTGTCGCTTGTGAGAAACACTTTAATAATTGCTACATTGAGCGCTCGTTCAAAATTAGTTGACGGTGTGTCGCCTATGAAAATGTGCCCTGTTTAATTACCTTCATTTATGGTAATTAATTTAATTTATGGTAATTAGATACAACTTGGTGTGAATTTAGCACTTGTGGACATGTCTCGCATATAATAGTTTACTGTGGAAAAAAGTTACACTTCTTCGGAAACCACGTATTTATTTATTGGTATTTTTCGCAGAAACACCCCGTATCGTGTAGCGTTATAATGATAACTGTGCATACGATCGTTTGTAAGTGCAACAAAATCATATTCTTTCGATTACGCTTTGCACCTCAACCAACGTTCCGCAGAACGAAACGGGCTGGGACAGTCCATTGGCGTCTGTCGCACACGCGCGCGTTGGCTAGAGACGCCGCTCGGCATAGCACGGTCCGTACGGCTATCGCCGTCTGGTGGCCGCCGGCGGAAGGCATCATTCTCCGTGCCACCGGAAAGCTCGCGGTCGGCACACTAGTAAGTATATTCTAGGCACTATACCGACAGTGAACGCTTCGGTGGTCTCAGCACTACGACGCCTCGATGCCAGCATTCGAAGGGACGCTGGCATCAAGAAGCACTACCAACGCCACCTAGGTGGCGTTCACCGTACTCAGCACAGCGGAGCGTGGCCTCCGCAATTAGCTCTGAAAATGTTTCTGAAGTTGATTGCGGAGGCTGCAATTACGACGCGCTGTACGCGCTGATTTGACTCGGTGACGATTCAGTTACGTGCTTGTCTTGCGCGTTGTATTAGTGTGTCAGTTACGTGCTTCGTCTTTCGCGTTGTGCTAGCGTGTGCAGCGTAGTGCAGCTTCCATATGCACGACGGTTGCTCATGGTCATCGACGTTGGTAGTCGTGATGGAGGAGACGTGCCACCAGGCGTCAGCGTGGGTGCATCAACGCCTAAGGGCGCTTTAGCCACAAAACACCAATAGACATTATATATCAATGTGCAATAAACATTACACTACTTCTGTGAAGACACGTTTCACTTTCGTGTTCTATACCGATTCCTATATAAGAGGGATCAACCACATTTTTTTGCCCTTTGTCCTTATGGAAGCAGCTCAAGCGTCAAATAGCAAGGCACTGGCCTTTGTGTTATCGTGCTGTTTGTACCTTCTATTTCATTCTTCCCATTCTTGTAAATCTCCATGGTCTTTTTTTTTTCATTCTTTGCATCCAATCCGTCGTCTTTGTTTCTCTCACTTTGTTCCTGAAAACTCCTCGTTGTCTATTTACACTTTCAATTGCCCTGTACTTGGTTGCCAACTTTCTCGACCTCTTTCTCCATTCTGTGTCCACGCTTTGCAGGTACCGATACTTCTGCACTTTAGCCGCCCATTTATTTTGATCCATGTTCCCGAGTCTTTCTTCAAAGCTAATTTTGATCTGCGCTTCTCCGAATTCAAGAGGCCCAACCCATGCCACCCTGCACTGCCTTATTTGTGGTTTTACCGTGGGCTCGTAAAGCCAACCTGTCTGCCGCTCTTTGGTAAACTTCCAACCCCGACAAGATATCTGATTTGAAATGCCATTTGCGAACGTTAGCGCTGGCACCTTTCCAGATTCCACGCACCACCTCATATTTGTTGTAGCCACAAAGTGCTCTGTTTCATTAATGCTGCATTCTACTTTCCCTTTATTTTCAGATTATCTTCGTGGGTGTTTGAGCAAGTAATTCCTTCGTTTATGTAGACGGCGAGGTGTTTATATTGCTTGAGAAACGGTATGACTTGCTATTGAATTGACACCACGTAATTAATCGTCTCTTCATTAAACATTATAATTTCCGATTTATCAGTGCTAAGCTTAAGGCCTAGATTTGTCTTTGCGTTGCCACAGATATTCGAAAGTGTCTGTAAATCTCTTGCATTGTTCACTAGTAGCACTATGTCATGCGCACACATCAGTCTAGAAATCTTCTGTTGTACCATATGTCCTTTAGCATGTAGGATAAATCAAATCCTAATTTGCTGTTTTCCTGTTGTCTTTCTAAGCCCTTAACATAAAGCGTGAACAAAAATGGAGACAAAGGACATCCTTGCTTCATCTTGTGTGAAGTCCCACCACTTCGTTGCCTTTTAGACCTTCCCATAGAACTTGTACTCGATTGTCTCTATATATCTCCCTCTGCATCTCTATGCTGATCTATTCTGACCTATACTGATCTATGCTGATCTGTGCTCTATGCAGATCTACGACTTCTTGCTTGATAATATCGTATAACGTTGTCGTAGGCTCCTCTAAATCTAGAAATGATATCCATAAGCTATTTTCTGAGCTACTCAAATTTCTATCCGCTGAGTTGGTACAAACATATCCTATAAGCGACTGCCTGGTCTTAACTCATTCTGTAGTTCCCCCAGTACACCATGCTTACAGAGAAGCTGTATGTGGTTACCCTGGCAATTATTTTGCGTCCGTGCATGTACCCCGTCACGCAAACAAAAAAATGTCACAGTTTCGCCCTAAGGGCGAAGCAATGAATGCGATAGCAACACAGCAATGTCATACGAAGTAAGGTGAGCGGCTTTGGTAGCAATATGAATTGTAGTAAACATGAGCTGATTAAGTAAGCAGGTGTGCTGCAGCGTAAGTAGACCGACGTAAAGAGAGACTCAATGACCACGAGAAGGCGCGTGTGAAACGGTGGTGTTGATGAGAAGCGCTGCCCGTGGGCAGCGCGTGCGAAGGGACACACCTGTAGCGCTGCACTGCCGATCCGGGCAGCATTGCATGTGTAGCGTGCGTTGGAAAATGTGGCCCGACTATTACTAACTGAATGAATAAGCGTGGTGTGAGCGCGCACAAACAAACACGAATAGATCACACGGAATGACTGCAGACAACGACTGTCAAAACGCTGGCAGCAAGCGCATATACGCCGCAGCGGGCGAAGGTACGTGCGGTCTATCGCTTCAACGGAAACTGAGCGGCGAATGCACGGCGCATAAAGGTCAGAGCCGTGTGGAGATAAGAGACGGTGCGGGGCGAGCGACGTACGCGGTTGTTGGCAGAGTAGAAATGCGCCCCCCCCCCTCCCCGCTCCCTCCGGCGCTCGCTTCCCGCTTCCTTGCTTGCGCGTGGGAGATTGAGTGCGTTCGCTCTCCGTGACAGCGTGCGTCCCCGCACGCTTCCGCTCGGGCATACGGCGCGCGGCGAAGATTTTATCTATACGGAACCTCACGGCGACGACGACGGCGACGACGACGACGACGGCAGAAATCCGGTGGAAGTGTCCATATAATTGCTATCGCAATAAAAACTTCTCGTCTCCAGATCTAGTGTAATATTTAGTTACCGCGTAACAAAATTATGTTTTCTCGCATGTTCAAATAGAAATCCTATGCTATCACGTCTGCAGGTTATGTTTAAATCGTACTTTAGAAATTTTGTGACGCATTTTACTTTGAGAAATTTAATTCGTTCAATAACGCACTTGCTCCAGGCGGAGGGTTACTAGAATGAGAATATATGCTGCCCTTCTCACACCTGTGTGCGCGCGTGATGAGCATGTGGACACGATGTATCTGTCCTTGATGAGTGCACACTCTGTCCGTTGCGTCGGTCGCAAAGAGTGTGCTGCGAACGTAATCGACACCCAGGGCAAGACTGTTAAATCAATTCGTCGGCCCTTCCACTCCATGGAGATGGTTAACAAGCGAAGCTGGAACTTGCGGCTCCGGTTTTTATCACTGGGTTAATCCCGAGGGCTCACAAAGTATTTCTCAATTATGAGGTTACACACACGCTCAGCTGCGACGGAGAGAACGACGTCACTGACGGTATTCCCGCCGACTGCCGTTGTCGCTTGCATTCGTTGTCTAGAGTTTTCTCGGTGGCGTCGTTGGCAGCATTTGCCCGCCATTGCCCTTGTGATTTTTGGACATTAAATTCTTTAAAAATCTGTCCATTACGTAAGAAAATGAATTGCTCATACCCCCATAAACGCGGCCTCCTCATTACGACGACGGAAGAGAAGTGAAATCCTACTATGGAATGATGAGCGGCAACGCAGCCAGCTGTGGAAGAAGACGACGACGACGAACGCGGGAGCAGTGTCACGAGCGTGTGCCAAGCACGAGCAGGAGCGCAATCCAAGGGTATGGGGTGCGAACGAGCCTGCTACGGAAGGCGATGACGCTCGAGCCAATGCTGACGATGATAGTTTTCGGTACACAAGCGATTTCGCCTAGCCATATACGATTTCGCCTACACTCTATTTCAGTAGTTCCGTGCAGCACTGTGGTAGGTACAGGCCTCTTCGACCAATCAGGAGCATGGACACATCTTCAATGAGTCCTTCCGCGCCCTGTCGTCTGCTAGGGGTGAGCGCTGCAGCGCGGAAGCGGCGGGAGCATCTCAGAATATTGTTCCCCTTGCCAATCTCTCTCGACGTGGTGCAACGCTACGTTAGTCGTATTTGGCGACTCATCGCGTCCAACTTAAATTATCAGCCTTTATTAATATTTTATAAGTTACAGACGCAGTGTTCTCACTTTGCCTACAAAATCGCAGTGCGCATACCTGCCACACATGCGCTCGGCGACTCGTTGCTCGCGCTCCGGTGGCTCAACGTCATTGCGATACGATGAATGACCTTTCGAGACATTGCGTAGTAGAGCTTTCGCTCTAAAACGAAGCAAAATCACCTAAAAGATCGCAGATCTAACATGCCGAGAAGCCTTCAAGTAAACATGTTCCGACTAGACCACTTGTTAAGGCCATTAAGACAAGCAATGGGTTCCGAACACTGGCGCTGCATCTCGCTTCGCAGGAATCTGCGCTGGATTGTCACGTAGCCTTGGCTCTGCAGCCCGCAACTGCTGAAACAGAGTATAGACATATAAAGCTCCGCTTTAAAAATTACAGTAATGTTCACTTCGTGAACGCGGGTTCGGCGCAGGCGCATGGACGCGGCGAACGTGCACCGAGGCGTCTAAACACCAACGGAAAGAGCGCTGAAGAACTCGTGGACGGTACATTGATCTCGACCATGCGACGCCTTGTGGTGGTGGCGCTTGTGTAACGCCGGCAACAGCTTTGCTGTGCATCCACTTTCATGGGGTAGAATGGAGGCGGAAATTGGTTTTCTACCCAATTCGACAGTTCCAATTCTATGGCTTGCATTGTCATTCTGTATATCACCAACGTTACCGTAAGTTGCCTGTACGAGTTCCTTATCCTTATCACATTTTCCTTTGTTGATGAGGTTCATCTTGCTTTCGCGACATGCAGCAGGATTTCTCTTCGTTCTAATTACTTGCTCTATAGAATTAGTCAACAGGGCCTTTCTCTCTGGTAAGAGGTTTTCAGTGAACTGTATTGGGATGTATTCGGGTCCTGCGGCCGTGCTATTAGGACGTATCGTTCAGCTTTTTTTCCAGCAGGCTTTTTATGCAAAATTTTTATCTCTGGCTGCTTGATTTGGTTGAGCCTGAACTACGCTTTCTTTCGTGCCGAAGTTATCCCTTATAACGTCTCTGATGCACCACAGCGCATTGACTCCCTGGAAGAGGTTACCGTCTTCATCCCTTATAGCCGTTTGCGAATTTTTATTTGGAGCTCCGATTGCCCGTATACACGGTTCTAGAATTGTTTTGGTGCGCCTTTGTCTGTTTTGTGAATGTTATGCACCCAACGTTCACTTTCGCATTTGAATTTCTCTTGCACGAGGTCACTCGCCAGTCCTTTTTTTTTTTTTTCTCGTGATTTGTTCGAGGTATGGAGCACCTCTTCTTCGTCTAATCTTCAGTGGCCTCAGTGGTGATGATGATGATCTATTGGTATCTCTTTTGAAACGGGGCAGTGACAAATAGTCACCTAGCCGGCTTGAGTTACTCAAGCAGGCTAGGTGACTATTTATGGTCAGGTATGCTATTGAAGGTGACTATTATGGCCAGGTATGCTATTGAAGCATTACAGGAGTGGTGCATTGAAATGGCCCCAATAACGTGTTGAAGTGTTGATGCTACGAGTTTGGTACGGTTTTGTTTGGATACGCTGGCCGACGTTTATACACTGTGCTGTGTTTGCGCACCGCTTATTAGCCGGCGCCCAAGTCTGGCTCATCTGTTCCGGACGATAATCTGTTTCGAGCATGTGCGTTGATATGTTTTCCCTCGCCCTTTGATCACGGCGTTCCTTTATAAAGGACTACGGATCACGCCGTGGGCGCTTCTTTTTGTACTCCTTCTTTCGGCAAGCATGCCGCATTAAACGTACGTTCTTCCTTCTCGCGGCGTCTTCTTTTCCCGGCTTGGAACCCAACTCGGCCAAACGTAACAACTGGGTGGTGCACTGAGGACGGTGAGAAGTGGCCTATGCAGCCTGAAGTACAATTAGTGGCAGTGGATCTCCAAATGTTGAAGCCCCTTTCGAACACTTAATAAATAACACACGCACTGTGGTATTCTGTCCGAAATTCCATGGTCCAGTAGTATTGCCTCTTTTATGAACTCGGGAAATAATTTGTTTTGTTGGTTCAAAATATACGAAGCGCTGATGCTTTCTATCATCTCGACACTCTTCACGCAGTTCACTCTCTTCCGCAGTCAGAGGCGCACTCAGACTCCGCACTCAGACTTCCGCACTCAGACTCTCTGAGGCGTCATTAGAACAATTTCACATGCCACTGTTTAGACCTTAACTTCCCTGAAGCACTATCGGAGGACCCCAATTTCCACATCTGCAGGAGAGCGAGCGCTTATAGAACGGTGAACAAAGTGCTGCTCACGAGAGCCCGTGGCACGTGTTCTATTTTGTCTTGGTTGCGGAATAAACCGCGAATGAAGATTCGGCGCTCTGAACTCGGTTCCTGTGTATTGTTATTGGCTTTACATTCCATTCACCCAATGAATTCAGAGGTCTCTGCGATTAGAGATAGCTGTGAGACAATATTATATGTGCTGTATTTATGCCGTGATTCCTTCTTTTATTACGCTGAACACAGATGCTTTCGCTCGCACAACTTTGTTGGTCACAATTCACTTTCAATTTATTTAGATGAAAATAGATAACAGAATGAGCATATAGAAGTGTCACGTCAGCGGAAAAATAGCACCAGTTGTCAAGAAAATCGCTAAAGATATTACATATACCATCAATTCATTGTGAAAAACAGCGCAAGAAACAAAACAGAATAATAAATGACAAAACCATAATTCAAAATCTGCATTTACAAATCCATTTATACAATTAGATAATAATACCTAGCAAACCATATGAAGAAAGTCGGCGATCGATGCCAACAATGCTTCGCGTTAAAGGCAGGGGAAGTTGAAATTGAAGAGGAATGAGACAATTGAATCTGTCGGACAGCCTGCGTATTTATGCGTACCATTCTTTGGCGAGTACCCCAGCAATTTCGGTAGTAATATTGTATCTGTAACGCCAAAAGGGCGTGGCACTTTTCCCGTAGGAATAAATAGGGCTCAATAGGAAATACATGGAGTTGCTGTGGGCTAACTTGAATGTGGTAGTAGATTAACCTAAATTTCGGGTTGATATGGGGGTGGGAGATCCTGAACTTGAGGGTGATATGTTACTACCATAAACTTAACCATGGGGCCCCATCCTATTGAAGTATTGGCAGAACACAAGCTGTTAGGCGTAGCATTTTCGAACCATTTGCAGTGGAATTCACACATCGACATGGCTATAAAAAAGCTGTCCTCAGCTATTGGCGTGTTGTTCAGGTGTCGACACATGTTCCCCTCTCGAATCCTCTTCCAACTTTATCATTCACTCTTTCGATCGCATTTAAACTACTGTTTATTAATATGGGGCACAACAACAAAAAGTAATATTAATAGGCTCTTGCTTTTAGAAAAGAACGCCATTCGCTGTGCAAGCCTTGTTGACTATTTTCACCCAACAAAAGAACTATTTCAGAGAAACAAGATAGTTAATATCGAGCACTCATACAACTACCGTCTTTTGCATCAGCTTCATTTTGCAGAAACAAAAACTGCTGAATTTCTAAAGAGCGTATCTAATCCTGTATAACGTTCCAGTATTCGTTTGACAAGGGAACGCGAGAGGTGGTTGGTACCATGCCCTAGAACCAATTATCTTTTGCAATCTGTAACTCATCATGTACCAGTGCTACTGAATGAACTTGAAAAACGTTTAAATAAAGATGTTTGGTTTTCACGAGGTCGATTGCGCAATATGTTTGTATTTGATGAATTTTATTGATACACTGTATTTCTTTCGTCATATATACGAGTATTACTTGCATGTGTTATTAGTGCATCTAGTATGTAGTGCATGTATGAGCATATCTTGTATGTATTTGCTTATAGTGTAGGTATTTATTGTTGTGACTGTTGCTTATAGTATTGGTATAGGGTTTTATTGATGTGTCTTCTTGTATTGTCATTTAATGCTACTACTGCATTGACACTGCTGCCGATTATTGGCCCCCCTGGCCTCCGTCAAGCTGTATGCTTACAGCTTTTTTGCCAGGGGAGCCTTCAACACAACTTTGTATGTGTGTTGTGAATAAAATTGAATTAAATATGGAGGCGTGTCAATCTAAATTTGGGGGTAATATGGAGGTGGGTGAACCTAAATTTGGGGGGTTTTATTGGAATGGGCTTACGTAATGTTAGGGTGGGCCAACTTGAAATTTGGGGTGGGCCAACGTAAATTCGGCGGTAGGCCAACTTGCAATTGGGGAGTGAGGTCAGCAAAACTTTGGGGGTGATATCAGGGTGAGACACCCTGCCTCCTATCCACGATATTCCGATATTCACGTATGCCTCCTGTATGTAGTCCTTGATTACACAATTCCTGTATGTCTTCTGATATCTCTACTGAATTAAATACCTTTTTAGAATATATGGACATTATATAGAGAGGTAGGTTGACGTAATATTTCAGCCGAAACCCGCTAGGTGGAGCGAAATAATTAAATAGAAAAAGGAGACATCCACCCAATTGTAGCAATTGCTACAAAGGAACCCCCTATGGGTTCCTCGAAAAAAAAAAAGCCTCACAGTTGAAGAAAAGTTCGTCCTGGTCCGGGAATTTAGGCAGTCCCGGACCAGGACGAATTTTTCTTCAACTGTGAGGCTCTTTTTTCGAGGAACCAGTGTTGGTTTTCTTTGTAGCAATTGCTGTCGAATTTTTCTATTTAAGAGGTAGGTTACACTCCTCAGATTTCTCGATTACCTGATTGATGACATCAATGTGATCTATTGTAGAACATCCATTCCTCAATCCAGCTTGTTCTCTTGGTTGATTGAAGTCAAGTGTTGCCCTGATTCTAATTGGAAATCGTTTTGGTGAATGTTTTATACAATACTGAACGCAAGATAATGGGCCTATAATTCTTCATTTTTAACGTCCCCTTTCTTATGGATTAGTATAATGTTGGCATTCTTCCAGCTCTCTCGTACACTTGAAGTCGTGAGTTGCTGCCCAAGTTTCTGCCAATTTCTAGCTCATATGTTAGCACCAGTAGAATGCAATGATTGTACACTTTTCTTTTCAACGACAGTGGTAAGCTCCCAGTCAGGATTTGGTAATGCCTGCCGTCTTTGTATTCCAAACCAGCCTTCGGTGTGTACAGGTTTTTGTTTTTTCAGTTTTCTCTAACGGACCCACGCACAATATACGGAACGAAGCACTTGCAGTCCAACTTTGTGTTGGCCTGTCAATGATTGCTAATTGAAGCTTGATGTACTTTTACCTGCCTGTCACGATCCTACCTTCCCGACGTCCCTCTCCTCTCAAGGGAGAGGATGGAATGAGACAAATATTTGTTCACGTGATATGTCGTCTATTGCAAGCGATATTGCACTCAGGAAGAATAATAGGTTTGGACGGTGCTTCAACAAACACTTGCCAAGGTACAGTTTGTCATGCCTCGTATGAAGCCCCGTTTAGTTTCATTCGAAAAAGAACATCGCATGCTCACGGACTCACATTCCAGTTTCCGAAAACTCTTATCAACAGAGCTTCAACTGCTACAACTAAAAGGATGCGTATTAAGAGAGCTTGAGAAAAAAAATCAGGATAACGATTGGTATCTTCATAGATTTCATCAAAGCATTGGACATGATAACCAGTGATTTACTTCTCCGTAAACTTGACTGGCAGGCGTACGTGGGCACGCTGTATTACCCTTGAAATTATATCTACAGCACCGCAAACAAGCAGTCTGTGTCAACGGTTTTCTTTCCGAAACACTATCTGGTACCAGCGGCGTTCCGCAAGGAAGTATATGAGTTACACCCTCCCTCAAACATTTGGGTACATGGGATCCGAGTAAAATCAAAAGTTCACCGCAGCCGAGGCAGAGATCCTTCAACCGAAAGGTAGAGTTGATACATCTCCGTGGAATCATCACATTCTTGACCTGCATTTCACACTCCGCGGTGAGGTTGCAAACAAATTTAACTTTTTCTTATGTTCCGTGCTCCGAAATATTCTGAGGGCGGCTGTACATTCCTCCTAAACGCTTACATTAATGAAATCGTCCGCATCGCACCACCTGTAAAGTTCACAATTTACGCAGGCGACACAAGCTTATTTGTACCGGGAAATAGCGTTGACAAGTTCATAAATTCCGCCACTCACCCATTAGCTCAGGTGGGGGGATGGGGGGGTAGTGGAACAAAGAGAGACAAAAAAGAAATGGTATTGGTACTGCCAACTTTTTTGTCTCCTCTCGTATGCGTTTCTTTTTCTTTCTGTGCAAAATTGTGTATTGTATACATTAGTATTGTGTATTTCCATTGGTGACCGCTCATTTTTTATAACTGTATTATATAATTGCTTCAATTCATTGATTTAAACGCTGTTAACAGGTGTATTGTGACCGCTAGTACACCATCGCCAAAGTGGGGGCTTGAGGCTCTGTCAAGCTGCCTTTAGGCAGCTTTTACTCCAGGCTCCGGTCATCATGTACACTTTGATGGTGCATAAAACAATTCAATCCAATGTGGGCTGGTCCAATGCGCGACTGGCCCTACTGTAAATTAGCTTGCCGGGATCACATGAGAAGTAGTGTTTAGAGGTCTATGAATACGGACACCAACCCTACAGAAATGCGAGTTGTTAATCATAAAAAAGTGGGCAGCTTGTACTAGGGGTGCAAAGCTGCAGTAAACAGCGGAACTGGTGATCGACCTAGCTTCTTCCAGGTTTTACTAGGCTTGGCTTAGTTTCGCTAGGAAATGCTACGTGCTGCTATAGGCACGGTATTCCGAATCGGCTCGCCGCCGACGCGCAGATTCTCGCTTGGCCACGCGACGCGCTTCAGGAAGAGCGGCTTCTTCTTCGGGTGTCCGGATCTTTTTTGGTCGTCCCATGTCAATGCTACATATACTCGCCACAGAGTCAACGAGAGTTCTGCCGCCGTGTCGCGGCGGCTCCGAGCTTTATCTCCCCAGTGACGTCACGGCCAAGCTGCGCCTCCACACTTGCCGGGGCGTGGCTGGTCGAAACCTGCCGAGCCGCCACCACAGGCGCCTGCTGCAGTCACGGGCACCACGACACCTAAGCACTTCATTTTAATCCTGAATGCCAAAGCATTGTTGTCCATTTGAAGGCCGCTGCGCGGTCCTTCGAGGTTTGTGTTATGTTTAATGTGCCATAGCGCATGTGCTGCCCGAGCCAGCAAGCAGCAGGAGCCTGCCCAGCAACGCCACATGCCACCGCCGTCCGGAGCGACGAGAGACCGAGGACAGCAGCGGTCACCAAGGCCGGCAGGCGCACGCAGCCAAGCCCAGTGGGGGTGAGAGAGAGAGAGAGAGAGATACGGACTTCGCGCGGGCTCCCGAGAGAGAGAGCCGCCAACGCATGCGCGCGTCACGCGACTGCCTCGCCGAGGCAGTCGTGTTGCGACTGCTCAGTAAGCCATTGGGCCATTTGATGCTTTTGCAACAAAAAGAGGTTCCCTGTGTCGCCGATCCAGCTTATTTAAGAAGAAAGCATGCGCGCTTTTACTGCATTAAAACATACTTCGTTGAAACAATATTGCGGAAACTATTGAATCTGATTATCCAAGAAGGCGAATTCCTTTCTGACCTTACTTAATTGCGGAGTTTAACGCCATCAAACTGCATATTGAGTTCGGGCCTGACAGTAATTTTGACCACCTGGAATCTTTATCATCACATAAAGCACGATGCTCTAGTGTTTTAATGCGATAGAAACCTAGTCTGGCCTAGCACACTTTCTAGTTATCCGTGTGACGAAAAATGTGCGCCGATTTCGAATGCATTGTAGTCTAACACAGTGCCTAAAAGAGCTATCTGTTACGAGGAAATAATGCGAGAAACTGGCTCGTGACACACGCCCGCCAGACGTTGCAAATAAAAACCATGGCCGAAAAAGCATGCGTGCGATCGTGACCTAATGTTTAGAGTATTGGGCTGCATTGCTGGAATGCAGAGCCCACTATCGGTCGCGGATTAAGTTTTGTTAGCCTTTCATTTCTTCCAGAGAAGTGCTACATCACATGGCTGAGGCGATGGGAAAAAAGGTCACTGTATTGCGGCTTGACAAAGCGCCCATCTCCCATTTCTTTACAACATTATAGGCAGACTTCATACGCTTTAGAAGTATCTAAAACAAAAACAAAAAACTCCGGGTGAGCTGGGTGATCTCATCACATTTTCCGCGAAATCGCTAAAGAGATACGAGGTATAAGAATGTCACCTTTATAATTGAGAGTGTGCAAGGTCAACCGTCATGCAGTCAGCTTATAGAGTCTGTAAAGGAGTACGTTTATCTAGGTCAATTACTCACAGAGGATGCTGATCATGAGAAAGAAATTTACAGAACAACAAAATTGGGTTGGAGTGCATACGGTAGGCATTGCCAAATCCTGAGTGGGGGCTTACCCCTGTCGTTGAAAAGAAAAGTGCACAATCATTGCATTCTGCCGGTGCTAACATATGGGGCAGAAACTTGAAGGTTAACGAAGAAGCTCGAGAAGAAGTTAAGGACCGGAAAAAGAGCGATGGAACGAAAAATCTTAGGACTAACGTTAAGAGACAGGAAGAGAGCGGTGTGGATCAGAGAACAAACGGGGATAGCCGATATTCTAGTTGACATTAAGCGGAAGAAATGGAGCTGGGCAGGCCATGTGATGCATAGGATGAATAACCGGTGGACCATTAGGGTTCCAAAATGGATACCAAGAGACGGGAAGCGCAGTCGAGGTCGGCAGAAAACCAGATGGGTGATGAAATTAGGAAATTTGCAGGCGCAAGTTGGAATCAGCTAGCGCAAGACAGGGGTAATTGGATATCGCAGGCAAAGGCCTTCGTTCTGCAGTGGACATAAATATAGGCTGATGATGATGAAGGTCAACCGTTCTGTACGCGCGTACAGTTGTCAAAAAAGTATGCCTAAGCATACATAGAGGGTTAGCGGTGCTAATTTTTCACACAGTTTTTCCATTCCGTCACCATCCCAATCCGGTCGCCGTGCTCAGCAGCGTAAGGCCCTAGCCACTGAACTTCTGCGGAGGGTTACCATGCTGAATTATCTGTGCAACTTTGTGCGTCACTGAAATGCATCGGACGAACCAGCCAGTGAAATATGAAGATGACAGGCGTAAGACTTTAACAGTGGTTTCATTCTTGAAGGGACACTGAAGGCAAATACGAAGTCGACGTGGACTAGACTGTCTAAATACCTTTCCATAAACCTGGAAACGGTTGTTTCGTGCCAAGAAAGGAGTTAGTGTACGAGAAAATTGCATCTGAAGGGACCGAATACGTTTATCGCAATTCAAGTCTCAGCCACTCAAACAGGGAGTGGCGTGGACCGTTCGGGCATCCCGCGACATTGCAGTTTGTGCGAGTTTTGCAGGTCATCAAAACCTGCGCAGCACTATGCGATATGGAAACTACTGAAACGCGAAAGCGCAGGCGGCGCAGAGTCGAGCGAAAACGAAACCTTTCGACCACCCGAGTCGTTGTCAAGGGTAATGGCAGTGACTTCAATTTTTTTTTCAAAAAATTAGGTAGCGCTGGACAAGTAGGATTTTCGTTCGTCTTATAATGCAATACAATTATGTTTTTACAACGGGTGGTTCAGTGCAAGTGACAGAATTTAAATGAGGAGTACCTGCGTCATGGGGCAATTAAGTATTTGAATATCCCGGGAGTGTCTCTAATCGTGTCCTGCAGTTACCTCAATTTCTCGACTGCTAAGGCTCTGTTCGCGATAATATTGACGCCTTAGAGATTTTCGAGCACTAATCTATCACTTTAGCTTGACTTAAAAGGGGCCTTTCATGCTGCTTCACTGCATGACGTAAAAGCCTTTGCGCACGTAAAGGCAAATATTTCTAAAGTCAATTAAATATTAACTTTTTGTTAATCTAGAAACTGTTATATTGTTTTGCTTTACATAGTACAAAAATTCACAAACTTCAATGACACTGTATTTTTTTTGCAACTGTAGAAACAACACAATGCCTCTCTCTATACTTGAAGCGAGGAAAGCGCATTAAACGCTGCACACCGGACGCAAGAAGAAAAGGTATCATCCGGCGCGCACGCACCAATCTGAGGGCCCCGTAAGCAAGCGACGACTCCTCGCCGCCTCTCGTGAATCTACGTGCCCAGCCCGCCACTCACAAACAGTATTTCCCGAGTGCGTCCGCGTTCGAATGGATACCACAAAACTCGCCGTGCTCGCAATGAATGATATTCGCTTTGAAAGAAACGATCCTGTACATGGCCTTCAGTTTATGCTAAACAACCTCACTGTGGCGAAAAAAAAAAAACTAGTTCGCAGCCCTTCTTCCCTCGCTTCTCTCTACCACTTTGTCTCTATCAAGGTCATAATGTAGATTTCAGACTTCAGTGCCAATATACAAATTTTGAATAATCAGATTTTATGAAATGTTGCTAAGGGTACGTGAAAACAGGTACAGCAGTGAACCAATATCCACCGCTCTGTTCTTCTCGAAAATAAAATAATAAAAAAACAGAAGAAATACAGCACTTGGGCAGTGCAATTGCCGTCGTGGCTCGTCGTCTAGACGACCTTCCTGCAGCAATGCACAGCCTTGAAACAGACTGGGGCACGCCTGTGAAAATAAAAGTAAATGAGCTTCCGCTCCCTAAACCTCTTTCGCTTCAAGATCCTTTATCTCAATTTCACTTCCATCGTAATAAAATGACGCCTAAATATAATCATCGTGGCCTCTATTCCAAGCGTGTCATATCTCCAAGTTCTTCGAACGTTTATCTACCTTTTCAAAACTCCAATTGTGCGTCGTATGAAAAAAAAATAAGGTTCCACGGCAATCATCAACGCTAGCGAGAAGCAATGCAAGCGTGTTTTATTTTTTCTTCCTTTAGCCTAACGGGCACCACTTTTTTCAGAATTCTTCTTATTAGCTTAAATTGTGAGCATGTGTGAGTTTCAACATCCGGACCTTCGAGCTGCTCCTGTTTTGCTTCGCCAGCCTTGCACCCGTCATGTTTCGCCTCGAGAAATGAAATGCTAAAGAGAAGGGAAACGGCTGCCTGGAATATTATCCCAGGGAGGGCCTCAACTTTTCAACTTGCGCCAGCGAATATGCGAAGATACGCAAATCGTGTACCATAAGCAAAAGAAAATACAGCATCACCCACCGGAGCGCAAAAGTTTCGTCATTCCAGTTATCTCCCTCATCGTGCTTTCCCTCCCACACCCCATTCGACGCGTACGTTCCTTTCCAACTGGTTCGCTCTCCTGAAAATTAAATGAAATAGAGAAGGCAAGAGAAAACGAGCCACGCTTAAAGAAAAGAAGGAAAAGAAGGATACGAAATAAAGCACGAAGAAGCGCCAAAAGTAACGGGAAGCAGCTACTGCACTCGGTGCGGCGATCGGGCAAGTTCTCACAGCTGGTATCAGATGGCGGGGCGAGCGGTGAGAAAAAGCGTGCATCATGCCAGAGGTGGGGTAGAGGGGGTGAGCGGGTCCCCTCAGTGCGCATGCTCCGTTTCTCCCTTCGCTCACGCTTCCCTTCCCCTCATTCTCTCCCCCGGGGTCTGGGGTAGGGGAAGATCCCCAAACGCTGTTGGGATGGTGACTCGTCGCAGGCTCGCTGAGGGTCGCCCCTTCCCTTCTCTCGCATGACGAGGGCGCTGGCTCCCGGTTCGACATCCTCCCTCATCCGTTTCTGGCTGGAGGAAGAAGAAAGGCGCGCGGGAGTCCGGGCGAACAAGACGCGCGGCACGTCGCTCGTTAGCCGGCGGCGTCGCGAGCCACCGTCGCCACGCGCTGCGCTCCCGGAGGTAGGACGTTCGCTTTCCAAAAAGCTCCGAGGGAATCGCTCGACGTACGCCAACGTTTCCGAATTGGTTTGTGCGCGCTCGGCTGCTGCTAAGAGTGTGTGTTCGTGGGTTTCTTGTACATCTACGCAAGGTGACGGTGCACCGCCTTTTTACTGCTACTCTGACTGTGTTTTGTGTGTAGCTGTGCCTTCGGAAAGGCAAACTCAATTCAAATCAGTAGGTAACCCCGCGACGATGCTTTTTTCCCAACCACCCATCGGTGCTCGAGTTGTTTGCTTGAGAATTCTAGTGACGAGACGCTAATCGTCACTTCGGTCCCTGTTATACTGCCCCCAAACCTGATTGTCTTAGCACGTGTGTCCCATGTATTCGCAAGATTCCTGTAGACATTTCGTCTGACTTAGCGCACTGCTCACGCTTTTGCTTGCATATGCTGAAATTATTCAAGTCCAAGGTCAATGCAATTGGCCATATTGTCTACAAATTAGAATAAAGCGGGGTATTTTGGTAAAAAACCTCATTGGTCAGAGGGGTGTGTGAGCGCAATGTGTGAACCGGTGGGGCTAGGCTTTGAAGCACATGGTTAACGCAGGTGAGGTGGAACCAGTGCCGAGTTGGACATGAGCCTCTGCATGCCGCGTGTGCTTTCCTGTGCTTTGTTCAGACGCTACTTTTGAACGTCTGTCCATTGATAATTGATTTTGACATTAAAAATGGACGTTGACGTTAGACATATTGTAGCCGGATAGCTATGTAATTTCTTGCTCAGCAGTGACCACAAAATAAGAATGCGTGGTTTATGAATCCCCCCAAAATTCTTTGCAAAACAAAGGCGCGCAACTTATTCAAGCATTGGGAACAAGTTCATACAGCAAGTTACGAGAAGCCCTCATGAGCTGTCATGCGCCGCCCGCGTAAAAACGCACTCGTTCACAACACTGAAAAGGACAAAGAGACAAGTACTGGCAACCCCGTTTATGCCTGAACGGTGGCATCCTTCAACGAAGCGATCTCCGTAGTGTACCTAGTTTCATCCTCCGACGCCGACGGTGCGGCGACGTTTCGGCTCCGTCTTTCGTTCTCCTCGGAGAGATGGCACTCGCGCCGGTGGAAGCGTCGGAGAAACCGGGCCTCGAGGAGCACGCACCAGCGGCCCAGGACGGCTGATGCCGCCGACGGGGACGTCGCGGCGAAGCTGGACGGCGGTCTGTTGCCGAACTGAGGAATACACGTGTTCGCCGGCACTTCGCAGGACACGACAGTTGTGGGCGCTGGTGGTCGCGACGGCGTCGATGCTGCTACTGGCGCTTTTGCCGCAG
>NW_023605468.1:0-40001 GCF_013339745.2 Dermacentor silvarum
AACGCCTCGACAAGGGGGCTTCGTCAAGCCCTTACGAAGAGTTCTTGTCTAAGCGTTGACTGCAGCGACACTCCTCGATATTGTCACCTTGTAGTGACGGTGAATTACCAAACGCCGTCAATACTGCGAATCTAACTCTTTATTTGGGCGAACTTGTGATTTGTCACGCGGGCAATTAAGGTGACGTGTTCCCCGCAGCTCAGCGCCCTTCAAAGGCACATTCGCTGACTGTAGTCCGAACTAGTCTTTCTGTCTCACAATGTCCAGGAACAGTTTCGTGAGTTACGGCGAGACTTCGGCAATCACGACGGACCCCAGTCAGCAAGAGCCCTGTCAACTCTTCAAGAGACCGGCAAGAACTTCAGGCGCCGACTCTACTCGACAGTGCACTGTACGTTCGAGTAGGCGAACTGACTGCCGAATTTTTAAAGCGAAGCTTTCATTTGCTTCTTTTCCCGACTTTCCGGGCGCTGCTGCTGTAACCTTGCTCGCTCGCGCCGCTGGGTTTCTTGCAACACCAGCAGATGGCGCTCGCCTCCGCGCATCCCATCCCGGCCGGCGCGGAAACGTTTCAGTTTGTGCTTATGGCACGTGCTGTGCTTGCTTTCCTAGCGACAAAAATGCAGGTGCTGGTCTGTGGAGGTCGCGTGCTGGGCTGTGATAGTGCAAACGTTACAATCGTCCATAGCCTGAAGAGAGCGCTTGGAGCTGGCGTCGCACCAGCGTGCTGGCTACGTATGCAGAAGGAGCGCGAATACACGCGCCAGTAAAATGGCTCCAAAGCGTGCACTCAGCGTCGAGGACACCGAGACCCGAAAGAAGCCCCGCGAGGAACAGGAGCGTCTGCGCTACGCAGGGAAACGTGGTGCAGACCGCGAATGTATGCATAATGTATACATGCAATTTCATAATAACTAATTGAATCACGCACAGCCCCATAATTCAATTAAGGTTGAACACTTCTGCCACGATGCGATGAACCATGTGCGGCAATGGTAATGCTCAACCCTCTCGGAGATGATGAACAATGACGCGCAACGCCACCTCAAGCAAGCACGTCTCCCTGTGTGTTCTGTGAACTACGCAGACAGCAGTGGTGCTCGCAAGGTAACGTTTAACATCAACGCACTACTCTCGTATTAGACTAAATGCAGAAGAAATTACACATTCGCCGCTAACATCACCGCTAATTAGAGTCAATCAAAGCAAACAGCATACAAAACTTCGCATACATCGATTCTTACAGTGCGCGGGATCCGCATATTTTCATTGATTGATTGATTTAGTTCGAAGGGACGCCAAGGAGTAACAATGTCATTCATACTAATCGGTTATTCTTTAAAAACTGCGGAGTAAATGAAAGTCTCACATTCCGAACTTCGCCGCAAAATAAATGTTTCGTATGTAGGACATTTGAAAATGAGAGTATACTCATTACACATATTACAGATTATCAGCCTCTATTAAAGCGTATACCAAAAGAGTCCAGATGTGCTGTCAAATTTTGAGCCAATCAGAACGGACGTATCTGGCCCTATGAACCAATCACGGCCGACAAGATGCCGATTTAGACAACATGTCAGACGAATGTTTCCCAAGCCAACAGGCACGGACAAACAAGAATGGACAATTACGGCACTAACACCAAAGTTGAGCGCTTAAACTATTAAAGTTTCTTAGCGTTAAAGGCGCGGACAAACAAGGACGGACACTCAGGGCGGCTTGCTGACACCAAAGTTAAGCGTTGCACCAGTTGGTCCAGCGTTACCAAAGTATCCCAGCGCAAAAGACACGGACAAACAAGAATGGACCCTAACCAGCCGCGGTGGCTCAGTTAACTAAGGCGTTGCGCTGCTGAGCACAAGGTCGCGGGATCGAATCCCGGCCGCGGCGGCTGCATTTCGATGGAGGCGAAATGCAGAAACGCCCGTGTGCTTGCGTTGTAATGCACTTTAAGGGACCCCAGGTAGGTCAAAATTATTCCGGAGCCCTCCACTACGGCATGCCTCATAATCGGAACTGGTTTTGGGCACGTAAAACCTCAGAAAGAAGAATGGACCCTTAACGCTGACCTCAACATTGAGCGTTGTGCTAGTTGGGGCTGCATTACCAAAGTCTACCAACGCAGCGTAAACGTACAAACAAGAGTGAGTGTCCATTCTTGTGTGTCCATGTCTGTTGCACTGTGGAACTTTGGTGATGCGAGCAGTCCTAATTAGCCCAACTCTCAACATTGGTCAAGATGTCGGAGCTTGACGGCGTCGTCCAGGATATCAAACTCTGACTGAGACTTTAGCTCCGTTGGTACTATAAAAAAAAAGTCATTTCCTCCCCCTCTGCCGGCTCCAGTCGGTACCACGACCTTCCTCGAGATCTCGGGCGCCACGCGGTCGATGGTCGAGAGACACGTCGACCGCCTCGCCGAGGCCGCCTGTGGTCTGGGCGTCACGGCGGCCACCGTACTTTGCCTCATCCTGTACTTGGTGGCCGACAACCACAGGGCAACGTCGCGGTCCGCGATCTTACGACGCTGCGAGGAGCACGCCTGCAAGGTCGCCCGGCTGGACCTGGGGCAGCTGCTGGACGACGCCGTGGATCCTTGCCAGGATCTGCACGGCCACGTCTGTCGCAAGTGGGCGGCCGGCTCGGCGCCCCTGGTAAAGTGACACGTATCAATGTCAAGACTGCCATATTTCGATGCGTTAACGTAGTACAGATCGATCGACAGGCCCATAATTCAAGACGCCGACGCTTACGAGACGAGCACGCATTTTTTTTTAATGCGATTAGCATTCTTAGGGCACTCCACGCCCTTTCCTGGAGTGATTGTGTATATATGTCTCTAACAATTATCCCGCTAACCTGGGTCACTGGGTAGTCCACGGTCAAATGGGTAAAACATTGGCCTGCTGTGCTGAGCAAGCAGGCTTAGAAAGCAATCGTTCGACCAGGTTGGGTTGGCAGGTATGTGGCATGCGTACTGATACGATCTCGACCGGGTGAGGTGGGTGGGCACCGCAAGAATCAGGAGACGGCGATGGAGGCGGGCTTCGTGATGATTAAAAATGAAAAAGACTGTATTCACTTCATTGGTACATGGTTGTGACTGTAAGCGAGTCTCGAGCGGTTCTGCCTCACACAAGGACCAGGACGGCCTTAAATCACCCCTCGCGGTCTTGTGATGTAGACGATGTTCGGGGAACTTGTAGACGTGTCAGTGCCTTTGTCGGGTTGTCAAGTTGACGACCTCTTCCCCCTCGTGCTCTTTCCTTTGGCTGCTCGCCTTTGCAGGTCGTAGAGGGGTGACGCTTTCTCGGGAATGAAAGTTCGTCAAGGGAAAAGCACTCGGGCATGTTTCCCACATTTGAGAGGTAGAGTTTACAGAAGGATCATAACCGCCTCTTGGGGATGAAGATACCCCGACACGGGAACGTGCGCGGGTTCGGTTTCCCACAAATGATGCAGAGTTCCAAGCCGATCATAACAGTATACTGTTATGATCGGCTTGGAACTCTGCATCAAGAGCAGCACATTGGTATACCAATGTGCTGCTCTTCAACGAACCTCTTTCACGCCGACATGGGGTCACTAGGGTTGCAGAACTACGCTGCTCTTCAATGAACTTCTTTGACGCCAACTTTGTGTAACTTTACAGATATTCGTTGTATTTCGCAACAGATGTGTCACTTGTAGATGTGTCACTCGACAGATGTCACATACATGCATGTGTACGTGCGTACGTATGTACATACGTACGTACTAATAGCTGTCGTCAGACTTAAACAATGAAGACACAAGTGCTCTATAGCGGCTCGATATTAACAAACGCAGGCTGTAACAAGTAAACAGAATGCCTTGGAAGACGCCCAATAAGCTAGCCCCAACCAATAACCTCCAGCACCTCTCCAACTATGCAGCAAAACAACTTACCAAATCTCCAAGTATTCGAATTGTTTTCAAGTATTTCAGATTAACTGTGCTATATATACAAACACACAATCCCAGCTTAAGTGCGATACATTTCATCCCCACGGCCATAGAAGCTAAAAGAAAAACATGACAAATTACATAGTGTAGCAGGGTACGTCACTCATGGAGCCAGACCAACTCTAAACCACGATTACTCGCACTCTCAGAAGAGATGTGGTCCTAAAGCTCCATTTGTGCTTTTAATAGACAAGGCTTCATAACGTGCAATGTAATGAGTCTAATGACAAACTTTGCTAACGATATTAAATCTGGGACATGCGAACATCGTTTTAAATAACGATAAAGAAATGCCAGGCCTGCGCGGCACACGCAGCACAGTCACAACGTAAGCTAGACGAGCGTTTCGACAGTACTACCGTGGCCGTGGTACTACCTAGTAATTTGACTGAATGCGTCAGGAACGCGCTTGGGACGCCGTCGCGCGTGCAAGCCGACGCGTTCCATCGCCGATGGCTAGCGCCGTTCGGCCCAGCCAAGCAGCCGACAATGCAACTACGGCTGTCACATTCGCTCCCATTGCAGCGCGCCCAATCTAGCGCAATCAACGTGATCCCGAGCGTCCGTCGGTATGTTAGCGTCATCTAGTTAAAGCGGCAGCAAAATTTACACTGTCTCAAAGGTTGCGTTTGCCGGCGCCTTAACTAGATGGAGCGACCATACCGGCGGAGGCTTGGGACCGCGTTGTTTTCGTTCCGCGTCTGAATCGCATCTGGTCGTCTGCGCCTGCATAGAGCGCGTTTATAGTAAATTTTCCCGCTCTTGGATAGCAAGCGCTTGCGTAGCTCAGTGGTAGAGTAACCTCTACGCTGCCAACAACCGCGCTCGTCGTTCGACCGCACCGTCTCTTATCTCCACACGGCTCTGACCTTTATGCGCATTCGCCGCTCAGTTTCCGTTGAAGCGATAGACCGCACGTACCTTCGCCCGCTGCCAGCGTTTTGACAGTCGTTGGCTGCAGTCATTCAGTGTGATCTATTCATGTTTGTTTGTGCGCGCTCACACCACGCTTGTTCATTCAGTTAGTAATAGTCGGGCCACATTTTCCAACGCACGCTACACATGCAATGCTGCCCAGATAGGCAGTGCAGCACTACAGGTGTGTCCCTTCGCACGCGCTGCCCACGGTAAGCGCTTCTCATCAACACCACCGTTTCACACGCGCCTTCTCGTGGTCATCGAGTCTCTCTTCATGTCGGTCTACTTACGCCGCAGCACACTTGCTTACTTAATCCAGCTCATGTTTACTACAATTCATATTGCTACCAAAGCCGCTCACCTTACTTCGTATGACATTGCTGTGTTGCTATCGCATTCATCGCTTCGCCCTTAGGGCGAAACTGTGACATTTTTTTTTTCGTTTCGTATTCGATTCGCGGTCTGAAAAACTGCCAATCGCACACCCCTATTTTTAATAGTCATTGGCAGGTTCGTACTGCCCATCGCGGTATTTGAGTGAGTCTCGTGGCCTCAGAGCTCATGGACGCTGTTAAACTGGATTCTTGATTGCTTCTAGGCCACTGGAATGGACACCTTCGCCGGGAAGAGCTACCTCAGCGCCGCGAGGGACGAGTTCCTGCGCTACCTCAACTCGACGCTGATGGCGGCCGCCGGGAACGGAAACGCATCGAGTTCGCTCCTGCAAGTCGCTCAGTTCTACTCGTACTGCGTCCGTTTCGCTTCCGCAGCGGCGGACGAAGTGTCCTCCGTGGCCGAAACGGTAAAGTCTTTCCGGGCAGAAGCCGAATCCGCAGTCGAAGCGACGAATTTCGTGTCCATCATGAAGCGGATTTGCACGCTGTCCATCCTTCACGGCGTGCACACGGTCTTGGGAGCCCAACTTGTAGTCTGTAGCGACGGCATCACGCGTCTCCGGCTGTTCCCGGGCATGACTCTTGGGCGGAAACTGGGCGCGACACCGCACTCAGAGGACGTCCACGAATACCTTTCCATCGTGTTCGAGCAAGCCGAAAGTCTGATGCCGGCGGACGCTGGCTTTAACGTGACGCTCGACGAAGTGCTGAACGTAGACTACGTTGTGTATTTCACTCGGCCGCACCTCCGTTTGCCTGTCGAGAGGCACGCCGTCACCGTGCTAAATACGCTGTGCCACGGATTCCGAACGTATCATTGGATTAGGCTTATCAACACGCACGTGGTCAGCAGCGAGAACAAACTGGATTACGCATCCGAAGCGTTCTCCAACCAGTGGGACGACCTGAGCAATATATTTCGTTACATATGCCTGAAGAGTTCTGTCGGTGATGTTCTGGCGATATCGGTGTACCTATACCTACACGTTCTCGTCGACGCCCTGGCACTCGACTTCCATCGACGGCGGGGCTTCGGGAGCCCCGAGAGGCTCGTCGAAGCCTGTCTGCGGACTACTCAGAGCGCCGTCGCTTACGCTCGGTCAGTCGTGGCCAAAGAACTATTCTACGAGACCTCCTCGAGAAACGGCGCCGACACTGCAGCAACCTTCACGACACTGCTAGAGCTCTTCAGAAACGCCGCCCAGGAGTGCACTTCGAGAGTTTGCAAGAGTTTAAGGAAAGCAATCGAAAGTATTGCGAGCAGAGTTCACCTGCACTCTTCCGAGCCGCCACAGCAACGTAAATCGACGCTACTACGAACACTCTTCCCGTTACGAGCGGTTGTCCCCAACACGACCTTCTCGAAGCTTTCGGAGTTCCCCTTAACGTACGCGAGATTTCGCTCGGCACTGACCATGGCTTACCTGGCGATGCCGCAGTCGGAAGTGGACAGGGAGGCGGACGAGGCCTTTCTGGGAGAGAGAGTCGTTGACGTGGATAGCCTGAGCCTTATCTTCGTGCCGGGATACCTGAGCCGACGTCCTGTACTCTACTCGAAAGAAGTTCCTCTGGAGTTCTCCATGGGCTCTTGGACATTCCTGGTGGCTAGACAGCTGTACCGTAACGCCTTATATTTGTCATTATATTCACGCGCCTTCCGCCGTAGAGAATTCGTGTCGGTGGAGAACTTCGAACAGTGCTTGAAAGCGTTCGCCTCTCGATTGACGAACTCGTCGGCGGCTGCATACCAAGGAGACCACGACGGTCGTGAAGCTACCAGGTGCGTAAATATTGATTGCACGGTTTAGGTGCTGGTTACGCTAGTAAACTGCGTAATGATTTGTTTGAATCGATTGAGATTGTTTTGAAAACAGAAGTGCAGGGTATCAAGGTAGATGAGAGTCGAAGCGCACTAAGGGCGCCAGGGGTACCGCGCCTGAAGGACATCAAAGCGCTGAGTGACTGGCACAAAGCTATGCGGTTTGTGCTTAAGTAGCTTCTGAAAGAAGATAACGAAATATCGTGAAAGTTTGTGCCAGACGCACATCGTACTAAAAAAATCGGAACCTACAAGGACAGCCAAATATAATGTTAATAAACGAGTTAGTATGAGCGTTCATGAGAAAGTTCAGAGCACTGTGACTAGTAAGAAAAAACGCGTCAACGGGTCACGTGACTACGTGGTAGAGAGACTGTAGGACAAAGACGGAGATGATCGACGCAGAGGCACTCGTAGAGATCGCGGCAGAGGCGTAGAGACAGATGGTGTCCAGGGCGCGGAAGGAGCGGCCTACCGAATTTCCCAGCCCAAGGTTGCTCAGGCACATACATGGCATGACACCGCATCGAGCTCCTCGTAGCCAGCGCATCGCGAACGCAGTAAGTGCGTCCAACCCGAGCTGTTCTGGCGTTTCTGTATAGGCCAAGGTCGAATGCAGACATTACATGATCACGTACGCTCCCCCCCCCCCCCCCCCCTCGGGGAATCGTCTAACTAAAGGTGTAACTCGGAGGGTCGAAGTCCTAGTCATCATAGCGCAAACAAATTTTCCGATTCCAGAGGACATCAAGCAAAATTGTTGCGTGAGCGTTGCTTGCTTGAGCCGCGCACCATCAGGATTGGAGGACGCTAAAGCTTCGCATTTAAGAGTGGAACGCGACAGCATTCAAAGATCCCTGGCTGCCTATCAGGCTTTTTTTCTCGTATAAATATTTCAGTCCGACGTTATCATGTGTATAGGTTGTAGCTAAGTCGTACTTTACGAGTTTTCTGACGAATTTTACCTTGAGAAATTAAATTTTTGTTCACTAACCTTGCGCCTCGCGGAGAGCCTGTGCGGTCGGGGTGGTTCGCGATGAATTTCTCCGCTACGGATGACACGGACGCCGATGCTTACGCCGAAGCCAACACCGAATCTTCTGCGACACGGGGCCTTAACGCTATCCCGATAAAATGGCGTTACCATAAATTTTGCAGCGAAGAGGAGGTTCCCCTTCAACCTTCCAAACACGCGTTTGTATAGGACACTGTCAGACATTCTATGTGGGAGTGCGACAGTACCGAAAAAATTCGAAAGGTGTTTCAACCTCGAGTTAAGGTCGATGAAAGACAGTCTTCCTCAGCTAGTTGAGGGTTAGATACACGCGTGGTGTGACGTGCGCAGAGCACGCATGCACAGAAAGAACTCGATGACGGCAAGCAGCATCGACTAGAACATCAGGTTCTTGTAGGCATTGTCGCCTTGCGTCGGCCTCGCGCTTCAGTATTGCGGCATGTTCACGAAGGGCACGAGGTGTGCGTCCGCTTCGCGCTTTTGAACTGCCGGGTTTCGATGTTGTAGCTTAGCCTCGGCCTCGATCCTGTTTCCGCAGTGCCGCAGCTGCGCGCCCCCGGCGTTGAGTTGCAGCATGCGCCGCACAGGCAGCAGCACTTTGTTCCTGCGTCTGGACCACGGAATGGTCTTCCATGCTTCAGTACGATTAGCGTTTCACAGCAGTTTCTCGGCCTGTGTTCTGGTAATTAACACGCGGAGGCATGTTTGGCGCGATGCGAGGGACACGGTGCTTCGCTGCAGAAACGGCGCACCGACAGCTGTCATGGCTGCTACATGTGGGCAGACGATGGCACAAGCTGGCAGCGTCTGCATAGCTGTGGGACCATCCGTTCCTGCTAGCAAAGCTGTCTAACCTGAGGTCTTCAATGCAGCTGTTTCTCTGCACTAGTTAGTAAGATTTGAACAGACAACACGCCTAGGCATATTTCGCCACCTGGCGTTCAATTTACGACGCAAAGGGAAAGCGTACAGTTAATGTGAGTAATGGTCTTCAGAAAACGTAACAAAACTAAAGAAATCGATATATTTATGTGTAATAATCGACGACCGCGAAAGATAGCATGGAGTGTTATTGTAATATATATTGCAATGAAACGCACCAAGTGTCTAAACGCGCTCGCTTGCACGCGGGAAATGCTTAAAGGGACACTAAAGAGAAACAGGAAGTTGAGCTTTAATGGCAGATTATCCTTTCACGATCACATTCATACCATTCTTACTGCGAACAGAGGTTTAATAAGCGAGAAAATGGCGAAAAACTGAAGGATAGGCGCTGACGCCCCTTCAAATTTCCCGCACTACACGTTCATGAGGTCGGAGATCACAAACGCAGCCCGGTCGCGATTCGTCGAGAGCGATTTATCGCTGTTAATAAAACTGAAAATGAAATACGCCTTAAACGAACACAAGCAGCATTTGCCAACTTTTTAAACCGTTTCAAGCGAGGAAGTACAAGTTTAGCGCAAAATTAAATAATCAGAAGGAATGGCATGGGGCTACATGCGGTCGTGATGGTTTCGTTTTTGCTCCATGCATCATCGCGCGCGCCTGTTCCGCTCTACAGTGTTGCAGTGCTTGGTTGCGTGTTGCGTAGCTCGAAAAACGTTGACTTCGCGGGAAACAGCCAGAAAATGCCTCGTGTGTGATGTGTTGAGGGCTGTATAAACGGCGCAAGGCGCTTGCTCAGGGGCAACGGCAGTGTTGACCCGACTGTGTGCTTTCATGTGGTGCCGCGCGATGAGCTCCGGCGTTCGCAATGGCTCATGCAGTGCTTGAGCCATTGCGAGATGATCAAACGGCAAAACAGCCAGAGAAACTGATGGTGTGCTCTCTGCATTCCTCGCCCTCGGATTATGTATATAATCCTGCCCTCGGAAAGTCTCTTGGCGTGCCCCAGAGACTTGTCCTTTCTCGAGCAGCTGTTCCCTCAATGTCGCCTTCATCAAATCCCCTACTGGTGCCCCTGCAACAGCAAACTGGCGGCTCGGTGAGTGCCATTAGAAAAGCCACGAAAAAAATGTCACAGTTTCGCCCAAGGGCGAAGCAATGAATGCGATAGCAACACAGCAATGTCATACGAAGTAAGGTGAGCGGCCTTGGTAGCAATATGAATTGTAGTAAACATGAGCTGATTAAGTAAGCAGGTGTGCTGCGGCGTAAGTAGACCGACATGGAGACTCGATGACCACGAGAAGGCGCGTGTGAAACGGTGGTGTTGATGAGAAGCGCTTACCGTGGGCAGCGCGTGCGAAGGGACACACCTGTAGTGCTGCACTGCCGATCTGGGCAGCATTGCATGTGTAGCGTGCGTTGGAAAATGTGGCCCGACTATTACTAACTGAATGAACAAGCGTGGTGTGAGCGCGCACAAACAAACATGAATAGATCACACTGAATGACTGCAGCCAACGACTGTCAAAACGCTGGCAGCGCAACGTACCTTCGCCCGCGCAGCGGGCGAACGTACGTGCGGTCTATCAACGGAAACTGAGCGGCATAAAGGTCAGAGCCGTGTGGAGACTGTGCGGACGAGCGACGAGCGCGGTTGTTGGCAGAGAAGTGCCCCCCCCCCCCCCCCCTGCTCCCTCCGGCGCTGGCTTTCCGCTTCCTTGCTTGCGCGTGGGAGATTGAGTGCGTTCGCTCTCCGTGATAGCGCGCGTCCCCCCACGCTTCCGCTGGGGCATACGGCGCGCGGCGAAGATTTTATCTATACGGAACCTCACGGCGACGGCGACGACGACGGCGACGACGACGCCGACGGCAGAAATCCGGTTGAAGTGTCCATATAATTGCTATCGCAATAAAACCATACCGAGTACGCGCGCAACTTTCTAGGCTTGTTCTGTCGGGAACATCGTCGCCTGGCGGACCGGACGCCTCGCCTTCCGTCGACGAAAACGAGGCTTCGTTTTCCGTCGGCGCGGCCGGCTAAAGCGGCCGGCGGCTCCCCGCCATCGTACGCGGAAACACCTACCGCGCGAGCACGGAGGATCATTTCGCGCTCCGTTTCACTGAAGTCGCTGAAATGCAGTCCTGCTTCCCTAGCGAGCTCTTCGTTTCAAGATTCAGCGTCAGCAACGATATCGATCGCGGCCACAGAACACCTAAGCAAAAGTCGCAGCGAACGAAAACGCAGCGGCCATGCAGCCTATGATGCAGCCAGCGCCTCGGCCGTTTACGCAAGCGGTGACGTATCAAGGCGCCCTCTGATTCGCTGAAAGCAATGAAATCCGTGACGACAATGCTTCAGCGCCGAATCTGGGGTGAGAGAAATTGGAGAATAGATATTTGGTCTTTATTTACGAATTTCTCCGCTATTAACTCATATTTTTGCACCCAACACAAACTGCATGCATTCCTGAAGGTCGCCCTTTTATTCCAGCTGAACTTCCTGCTTCTCTTTAGTGTCCCTTCAAGGGTGTTTTATTCCGGCTGATGAGGCATGCGCCCGCGGTATCGGGCTACTGTGCTCGGGGTCGCCTGTTCAAATCGTGCCGTCGGACAATTTCATTTTTTAATTTAATAAATACAATATATACATATATAACTATACTCGGAACATCAGGGCGACCAGTGGCCCCAAGAGGCACATAGCATCATACATTTTTGGGCTGCACTATCTCCGGGATCGGCCCACTGTATGAGGCTAGAGACCTACCCGATACGGAAAAGTGGTAGGATAAATCGCTAAAAAAACACTGACTTTAAGCACTGTCTATACCAGAACTGGTCTCATATACGAAGGCTAACCCTGCCCAGAAATGGACAAAAAAAGATCACACTCACACTGCGGAGCTTTGCACCAGTGCAACGTGCTTAGTTCCCTCACACACTTTCACCTACGTATAGTCGCTATTTCTCTTTAATGAATTTATTTCTCTCTCTGTACATGGTCCGCGCAGCCTGCCCTCTACTACACCGAAGGAACCAACGGCGCATGCTCCGGGCGCGCTGTTCTTGACGTCTCGCGGATTGGCGCTGGCGCACGGTGCCTTGAAGCACGCCCTGGAACCGTACCAGTGGGCGTCCAACTGGCACGACTACTGGATGGAAGCCCAGAGGACCTTCTTCATTCGCTACTGCCTCATGTCGTGCGCAGCGAACATCGTCCCGGGTTACCTGGACCCGAAAGTGCACTGTGCCTTGCCGCTGGTCACAATGGACGAATTCTCCGACGCCTTCAACTGCTCCAACGACGGTAGTGAAAAGAACCCGTGCGCGCTCGAGTGATGTCATCGAGTGCCTCAACGACGCGTATCACAGTACTCGCCCGAAAGGAAGATATAACACCGTACCATACATGTAAAGGACATATATGCTTATTTGTATTTTTACTTTTTCGCGCTGCACAATATCAAGTGATGCGCGATCATTGATGAACAAGCTAAATACTGCGTGCTAATATTCTATTTACCGGCATCGGAATGTCAGAAGTTTGTGTTCTTGACCGACGACGGCAACGTCTTTCTTTTCTCTTTAGTGTCTACGAATTAACGAAGGAGCGAAGGCGGACGTTCCACAAGCCACTTAAGCCAGAATTCGCTGACTGCGTTTAGTGTATAGTTTTATGTAGCAGTTTCGCCAGTCGGTGGAATGAGGGTACCAGGGCGACGAATCTTGCGCTACCTAGGTACTATGTACAGCCGTTACTCTACGAAAGTGCGCACTTTTTAGGTTTACCTTTTTAGGCTTAGTTTATACATCAATCAAGAAGGGTGCTTGGTTCAGTCCGCTTCTACCTGCTGTTACTTTATAGGTTGGGTTGGGTTAGGTTGGATTACATGCCTTATTGTACATTAAATGCTCACTGGAATCTTTCGATTCGAAGTATTTACTGAATTAAAAAGCTACGGCTTCAATCTACGGATTCGTCACCAGGATTAGCCTCTCATCAAGTGCAGCCGTCCAACTTGTTGCGAATTCGCATATGTGTGTACCTAAGGTAGGACAGGGTAGCTGGATGTAGCTGGATGAATTGCGCGCCGCAGCCACCACTGAGAGCCACTCAACTTTCGTTTTCCTACGCTTCACTAGCAAGACCATATCTTCTTTAGTCTACTCTTTGTGTGTGTGTGTGTGTGTGTGTGTGTGTGTGTGTGTGTGTGTGTGTGTGTGCGTGTGCGTGTGCGTGTGCGTGTGCGTGTGCGTGTGCGTGTGCGTGTGCGTGTGCGTGTGCGTGTGCGTGTGCGTGTGCGTGTGCGTGTGCGTGTGTGTGTGCGAGCGCGTGTGCGTGCGCGAGCGCGTGTGCGTGCGCGAGCGCGTGTGCGTGCGTGCATGTGTCAGCCATAAAGGCGTGCCGAAATTTTCCCGCTTTACTAGTGCATAGATTAACACGAAGCATGATGGTATGACGGTCGGTACGCCTTTTTTTTTTAGGTTGGGTTTGTAAATGCGCGCACTTTCGCTGGCTGCAGGCGTTGGTGAACCACGACATTGAATTGTTTCTTATTTCCGAGTGTTGCTTTTTGGCTGCTATTACTCTGAAGCTAGTTAGCTGTAAGTGCGGACGGCTGATGATACACGCTTCTCATTAGCTCTTCCTATTAAGCGCGGCCGAGCGCCCAATGGTGGTCTATCTAAACTGAACCTCGTTCTTGTCAGGTATAGCCAAGGTAACAACAGAGCACACGTGCTTACAGTGTGTATAAAGTCCAACAAGTTACTACTGCAGTAGTCATTTGTTGATACGAATCTTTCGTGTCCCGATGACGTCACAATGCCAGCAGGACGATAACATACACACAGCTGGGCACTATCACACGGTACGTGGTAATTCACATAGATGTGCGAATTCCAAGCAATCTATACCATACATTGCTACTCAGACCAACACAGCTAGAACATGAACGCCTTTACACGTGAGCGATTTGCCGCATACACATGTATAATGTTAAACGCACACAAACGCATGAAAAAAAAAAAAATAGGCGGACCCACCACACATGTTGGAATCCATGTGAAGTGAAGCTTCAGTAAGGCGGTTAATTAAATGCTTTACGGCTAACGGCGACGCGTGCAATATTGTTTACTTTCCTTGTGCGCAACAAGTAATTTAATGGAACGTTCTTGTTCATCCTCCACAAAGTTTGCAACTTTATTGTCATGCAATTTTTATGTTGATGCACTGCATCGTTTACAAGCTATGCCACTCGGGCGGATGCACCGTGTGAGACGCACACGCAGCGATGTCACAAGGACGAGAACGATGTATCGTGCATGTTCAGGGAAGAACGGGCATTACGGGTGAGCGCACAGAAATGAGCGACACCCATCAAGCAAAACTTAGGGATTCTGCGCCTCTTGTGTAACAGTAAGACATACCTGCCCTCGAGAATTGGCTATAGCAATGAGCGCATTCCCAGAGGCGCACATCGAACGCTAAATCAAAGAGAGTAAAGTTTATTGCACCCTTTGCAGTAAATTACGTATGCGGGCACCCCAGTGCTTTATGGATGCGTCTGGCGAGCACGGAGAATTTAGACCATGCTCCTGGCGAAACTGCAAATGCCACAGATATAAAATTTTGCGAAGAATGATGGAACGTTATTGCAAAATTTGTGTGTGAGTTGAATCCCTGTGGATTAACTACAGCCTTTGCCAAAAAGCGTCCTTGAAGGAGTGCTCGAATGCGTTATATGGGCATTTTACGCTGTGTTTTACAGTGTCCCAAGGGAACCCGACGTTACACGAAGTTTGCATTTGCCGAAAATAAAAGGCACCTTATGAGTTATGTGTATGCAGAATTACGCCTACAGAGTCGCATGTACATGAAGAACCCTGACGGATGCTCATTGCCATGTTCTACAATCTTGGGTTTGGGCATCCGTGCTATACCGCTCCAGCGGGCCCCAATAAAAACTTCTCATCAGCGGGGATGCATATGGATGTAGCCAAGAAAGGAGGGAAAGACATGCAATACACACAAGGTTGTTGTGACGTGGTTTGCGGTGACCTAGCTGCACAGCGTGTAGCTTTAAATCGCGAAGAGACCGGTGAAACGGTTTCACGGCTGCTTGTCTGATTCTCTTCTGGCTTTCTGTTCATTTTATGGAAGGCAGTACCAACCCCCATTTCTTTCCCTACCGCCTTTTCCCGCAAGCCGGTGGTATTCTTTCGCTGTTCAACCAGCATTGACCTTTTGTCATATTTGACATATTTGAATGCCCTTTTGCAGACTATTTGGCCCACTTCGAAATAAATGTAATAGCGACTAATAATGCTTCCTTGTGTGAAGAGAAGGCAGTCGGAGGAATCTACTCACCATCCCTCGAATGGTCTTTTTCACTTCGCCTGCCAAATTGTACAGCAATTTTTCAGGCCGAACTTCTGGCAATAGTTCTTGCTTTGCGAAAGTTACTCCTTCATGCTACAGGAGTTGTTTTTGTCACAGATTCTCTTTCTGTATGTAGCGTGCTTAACGTGTCGACAAATTATACAGATTTGAACACGTTTTATACATTAGCTCAACCCCACTTAAGTTTAGTTCAGTCAGTATGGGTTCCATGCCACCGAGACATTCATCCTAACTGATTCAGCCTATTCTTTAGCACGAGCTTCTTTAAACGGTCCGGTGAAATATGTGCTGCCGGCAACTGCGCATATTACTGCGGCCAGATATAGGCAGTTTTCTTTGATCGAAGACAAAAAAAAAAGACCCTCATTGGCAAAATCTACTGACTTCGTGTATCTAAATTATTCTTGGAACCGACAATTGTGCCCCAACTGGAAATTCGAAGTATAATTTACAAGGCTTCGTTGCAGTGTTCCAGCACTTACGTTATACTTGCACAAGTGTGGCCTGGTGGTATCCCCTTTATGTTGTCTCTGAAATGTGAGCCGGAATCGATCACCATTTACTATCGTGGCGGCGCTTTTCTACTGAATGAAAACGATGTTGGCGAAATTCCGCTTCGAAATGTAGGCCATGCCGTTACTGCAGTACTGTTATACTCTCACTTGGAGCAACGGTATTAGGACACAGCCACAGGAACGTTTGCCGAGCGCTTTATAATTTCCTCTGTGACACAAAGATTGCTTTATTAATATATCCATTGATTTATTTCTCCTTCAATAAATTATCACTTTACAAAATTCAAATAGCAAAAACACAAATTCACAGGCTGACTACATAATTATACACTAGCTTAATTAAATTGTTATCGACTTCTTTCTAATCTTCGATTATTCATTTATTTTACTTCCTTATTTATTAAGCCGAAAGCCTCTATATGTGTCCGTCTCGGCAGCCCCCCTTCGGCTTTCGTCTTAAAATCTTCTTACGGATAACATAATAGACCCAGTGAATCTTTATTAACTTATTTAATTTTTCCAATCCTATTAGCACCCAGTTCGTGGCCTATCGTACACAGTGGGTTTGTGCCAAAACTAAGGCTTCATCGTCATTACCATCAGTCTTCCCGCATGCTCTTTCGAAGGTCCAGATGGCCGAGGCGCAGAAGGCCTGTGGTTTAAGACTCAGAAGACCGCCCCAGCCCTCTAAACGCAAATTAACCTACTGCGACCGGCTCCAAGCGTCCGACACGATGGAAAAACCACGATGGAGGAAGATCTTTGCGACGTTTACGTGGCGTATGTGCCTCTGCAGACCCTGACACGATGTTGGAGCAGCCTGCTTTCAAGCGTTCTGCTGCCGTCAGAGTCAACTCGTGGAGATTCGTGGCGAAAGTATTGTATGGTCGTATTTGACTATACGGTGAGCAAACCGTGACCGTCGCTGACGCCGACAGGGATGACAGCGGACATCTATGTGGCCGCTTGTCGTGGAAGGAACGGCAGGTATTGGAAGACGTCTACAAAAACAAGGTAAAATGAGCTGACGCTCGCGAGTTATAAAAAGAAAAGAAGAGATAGAGAGATATAAGTTTAATGATGCGAAATGCAGAGAGGTCGGCCTGAGGTAAATTCCTCTAGCCAGCTACTCTGCGTTGGGGGAAGGGGAAGAGGGAAAAAAAGAGGGAAGAAAAAGGCGCATGATGGGTGACGATGATGAGAAAAAGAAAAGAAAAATGGAAAACCGATAATGTGGTGAAGAGCGGATTGCAGCTCTCGCTCAGAATTTGGAAAGTTGCAGTTTCACATTGTATGTGTATGGAACGCCATTTCATTGTTTCCTTTCCGGCTATATAGCATAAGGATGCATAAATTGTTTTCACATTTTGAACTGTACATAGCTTAAACGGGACCTCACGGACGCAGTTTTTCATCGTGGCAGTCACGGTGACGTCAATGCGCGTCCGCGATCGAAAGTGCTCCTTTGCAGCAGTGTGAACCACCTTCACCGATTAGTGCACCCGCCTGACTTTCGTCGTGACGAACGACTGATCGTTCTAGCTGTTTCAGCTCGTCGTCCCATTTTAAGCAGCCAGACCAGATACCATCGTCATGTTTCAAGTCCTGCAGCTGCCTTGTAAGAGGCGGGTGCTTGAGCATCAACAGTATCTCTCATTCTCGACAAGCTAATGTCATTTGCACTAAGTTATTAAACAAAGAAACAGAACGCACGGGGAGCAAGGCAAACGAGCCAGCGTCAGAAGACGCGCCTGGCAAACAAGCTTCTCGAGCCAAGCAAAGGAAAAAAAAAAGAAAGAAAAAGAATAAACAGCTGCCGCACACAAGATGTGTGACGTAGGCGGGGCGAGTTGTGAAAACAGTAGGGGTGTGCGTATAGGTACCTTTGAGACCGAATATCCAATAGAATATCAAATACTTGTCGAATAGTTTTCGAATAAATATTGAGAGTTCGACTCCCACCTAAGGTAGTAGGTTCTAGGGCCCCAATTAACTTTTATAATATTTAGGTGAGCCTTAATTAACACCAAAGGTCGTGGTTCCGACTCCCACCTAAGGTCGACGGTACGACTCCCACCTATGGTCGTAGGTTTGGATGCCTTAATCAGCTATACCTTAATTAACTGTGTTTTCTTTAACACCAAAGGACGCGGCTTCGACTACAACGAATGGTCGTGGGTTCGAGTGCATAAATTAACTCGTATGCTACGTATCGACAATGTGCAGACTTGACTCGCCTCCTACTTCGATCGCGGCCAGAGTTGCGGCAGCACCTGTAGGGCCGTCGGTGTTCGATAAAGTGGCTATGTCGAAGCTAAGACTTAGTAACGACACGCCAAGTAGTTTCCCAATCCCAAAAACTTGTAGACCCCTCTCAGGAAAGCGCGAAAACTTGCCACTCGTCGGCAAAAGCACTATACGCCATGCACCCTCTAGCGCAATCCTACATACCAACATGGCACCGGCCGGTATACAGCGCTGTGATGGTAAAATGGCGGCGCCCTCAATGTAACGGTCTGTAGACTAATATTCTTGCACACTCCTCTTCCGCAGACACATCTCGGGAAGAAAAAGATCCCGAAAGGCACATTGGCGCATGCCGTACAACTAATGGCTGGCAGCGGCGTCTACGATGTCCGCTACAACAACTGCCACCGTTGGGCGAAACGCCTGTTGGATCAGCTCGGCATCGACTACGAAGTTGAGCTAGAGGCTGACGAATTCCTGAACGAGCTGCCTGACCCCGCGACAGTTGCGAGCGGTATTGTGGGAGCAATCGCAATTTCGGCACTGGTGCTTGCACCTAAATGTTCGAATCCCCCAATGTGACCTGTCTCGAGCCGGACCACTGCTTGAAGACCTCGACCACGACCGCAAGGAGCTGGGCAGCGTGGCGGTCTGTTCAGCGAACACGAACTCCTGGACCGGACGGTGCCATCCGTTGGCGCGGACACAGTGAATTGATGTGGATCTGATGGCAACGTCGAGCCACCTCAAAACACCCCGACCACACAGGCCCTCCGCGTGGCGCAATGCGTTAGTGAACAAAAATTGAATTTCTGAAATTAAAATCCGTCAGAAAAATCGTAAAGTACGACAACCTACAGACGTGATAGCGTCGGATTGTAATTTGAACATAAGAGAAAAAAGTCTGATAAGCAGCCAGGGATCTTTGAATACTATCGCGTTCTACTCTAAAAGGCGAAGCTTAAGCGTCGTCCAATTCTGATGGTGTTTCGCTGTACTTTGGTTTTAGGGAACATTGTGGGGAATGTTGAAAACCGAGCCTTTCGAAATTTTTAACGGGCCCTATGTCGCAGGAAAAAATTCGCCGAAATCCCGCCCTGCGAACGTGAATGTCCAGCAAAGCTGTATCAAACACCACGCATGGTCGAGCATTGTATTCACACTGTTGTTCTGGTGTCTTGAATTTCCGTAGGCTACCCATGGCAGTCTAATAATGAACTTAGTGAGTTGCCTGACGGGTCTCCCTTTTATATACGAAAGCGTGGTGACGTCACTAAGTGTGTGTTCTTTGTGCAAACTGTAGTGGTGGTCATCCAGCTAGTTATAGCAAGTGTCCTACGCGGGCAGCGGCAATAAATCGAAAGAAAACGTTTATCTTGGGGCCAACAGCAAAGGATGAGAAGAATAAGACGAAGAAAAAGACGGAGAGTCGCAGAGAGTCAGATGACATCAAATGGAGTGAAACTGATTTCCCAAGCCTGAAGCCTCCTTCAGGAACCCAGAACACAGTGGTGCCATTGCGCAGCGGACCGGCTAAAGCAGTCAAATCAGTGAACAGAGACCCCATAGAAGAGAAGACTGCTGAACAACCGGAACAGCGCAGCTATGTGTCTGCACTGCAGCGACCCCAATCGCGTTGCGTTGAAAAAACACCACATGAGGACTGCCAACAGGTGCTACGTGCGCTCTTCAAGGCCCTGCGATCACACATAGAGAAGATGCCTGCGAGCTCGATGAAGGACATGCTCGAAGTAGTCCTGGCTCTCGAGTCAGTGATTCTAAGCTCTGCCTCTTCTTAAAGCACCAAACAATATGGATGTGGTCAGGACACAATGTTCACCGTCTCGCCCAAAGGTGCCACTTATTGTGCAATGGAACTGTGCGGGTCTTGCGTGCCATTTACCTGAACTGTCGCTTTTCTTACGCAACATGCCTGTGCCAATATTGGCCCTGTCCGAGGCTGGTCTTCCAAGTTCCCGATCAATTGCTGGTTACGTCGCACATGGAAACCAAAGTATTCCGACATTTCCGAATGGAAGCGCCACGCTATATGTGAGACGTGAAATACCGCATTACGTTCTCCCAGTTCAAGACCTTTGCAGCAGTGCTTTGGAGGTCACTGCTGTACAAGTGCGGCTGGGAAACCGAAGCCTCAGCGTGGCATCCGTGTATGTGAGCTCTCGCCAGAAGGTCTCGATGGGAGAGATCATAAGAGACCTCTGCAGCCGCTGCCCGACTCCGAGGATTATATGTGGGGACTTTAACGCACACCATACTCTTTGGGGCGACAGGGTGACTGATGCACGTGGGAAGCAAATTGTGAGTGCCTTAGACACTGAGGGACTCTGCGTGGCGAATGACAAACAACCAACGTTTTTTCGACCACCGGCCTCTTACAGTGTCATTGACTTGACATTATACTCAGCAGACATCCTCGCATCGTCAACGACGAGTAAAGATAGAATGGGTAGTGACCATTTTCCTGTCTTCGTCAACATTGCTGGATATACAACCAAAGGCCGAAAATCCTGTCCTGTGACGCATTGGGATACATACAGGGACGGCCTAAGTGAATCATCTGGAGACCTGTTCGCGGACATGCTACGTAGCGAGAGATTAGCTACCGCTGAGCTGAAGCTACCCGACCACTTTCCCGCTCCGGATCTAAAGCTAAAAAATCTTTGCGCTGCTCGTAGAAGAACGGAACGGAGGCTGATGAGGACGAAGGGCGACCCACCAATGAAGACAGTATACAACAGAATTAACGCGGTGATTCGACGTTACACGAAGAAACTAAGAAGAGATCAATGGGCAGCATTTTGTGCAAGCCTATCGGTCTTCACGCCAGTTCCAAGGATATGGTGGGTCGTTAATAACCTTGCTGGAAACTTTCGACCAAACAAGCCATTTGAAGCCCTAGCATTGAAGTTAGGCAAGACGCTCGATTGTCTTGCGAATGCCTTTGCTCAAGTATACTCTTCTGGAAGGTCAGCCGGCACAACCAACCCGCCTCCGCCGCTATCGTCGTCTCCGATGGATGCTCCTTTTACACTGAGAGAGATGGAGCTAGCTATGAGCAGCCTCCGACGTCGCTGTGCGGTGGGACCTGACCGCATAAGTAATCAGATGCTGACGAACCTACCTATTGAGCAACGACGTGACTTGCTGGCATTTTTTAACAAAGTGTGGGCTAGAGGGGATATCCCACATTTATGGAAGGTAGCATGGGTGGTACCGGTTCTGAAGCCTGGAAAGAATCCTGCAGCTCTGGACTCATACAGACCGGTATCGCTGACCTCCTGTGCAGCGAAGCTAATGGAGAAGATGGTGTGCACAAGACTCACTTGGTCTGTCGAGCAGGGTCGAAAACTACCGCCGTGCATGACTGGGTTTCGCCAGCGTCTAAGTGCTCAAGACAATGTGCTAGACCTGCTAAGCCACATAGAACATTACAGTGCGGATGGCCTGTCGACACTTGCTGTTTTTATGGATATTTCCAAGGCTTACGACTACGTGTCTCCAACAGCCATCATCAGCCAGTTACAAGTTATAGGCGTCACGGGTCATCTCTTGCACTTCATACATACGTTTCTCAATGATCGCCGTATCAGAGTCCGTCTTGGTAACACTTCGAGCGATGAAATAGGTATATTTCGCGGCGTGCCACAGGGAAGTGTTTTATCTCCCTTATTGTTTAACATCGCCATGGCTAGCCTCCCAAGAGTACTAAACCATCGAACACCAGTGAAGATATCTATATATGCCGATGATATCTGCATATGGGTCTCCGGCTACCAGCATCGGCGCCTCGCACGAATAGCCCAGGGAGCAGTAAATGCCATTCAAGGCCACTTGGCAACGCTTGGACTATCACTATCAGCAGAGAAATCATCATTCATACTATTTCCTGGAGTTAAAAGAAAATCTACACGCTTGAAGCTGAATATGGACGGATACCACATTCGACAAGTCACCAACGTCCGATTTCTTGGCGTTACCTTGGACCACAGGCTAATCTGGCGCCGCGCTGTTGACCACGTTGTGGCGTCATCGTCACAGAGGCTACATGTGCTCAAGCGAGTCGCTGGCATACGCTGGGGCAACCACCCGACATCGATGCTACGGCTACATACAGCGTTGGTTACCAGTCGGATCCTGTACCAGCTACCCCTGATGTCACCCTCACATAGCCAATACGAGCGCTTAGAAGCCATCCACAGAAAAGGTATTCGACTTTGCCTTGGAGTCCCTCAGCCAGCGTCGAACAAGAAAGTGCTCTACGAAGCTGAGTCACGCCCTCTGCGACTTCAGGCTTCCCAGAGTCTCATGATCCAGTTACTACGATTGAGTGAGTCTACGCCCGGGAAAGCCCTGTTAAGACGTATAAGTAACAGGCCACGGTCACATTTTTATGCAGCACTGAACACACTTCGCGTCTTAGGATTGCGCTGCTCGAGACAGAGGGAAAAGATAGAACCGCCCTGGACATTCGAGGACATCACATGCGACTTAGGTATACCACGATTGCAGTCAAAGAGCTGCATTCCATCTGCAGAAGCCAAGTCATTAGTCCTACAACATTTGCACACGACTTACCCGAACCACCTACAAGTATACACAGATGGCTCTGTCAAAGTAGACGAAGATCGCTGTGCAGCTGCATTCTGTATTCCCTCTCTGAGATATACATGGTCTGGCCGTCTAGACTGTATGGCCTCGTCGACAGTTGTAGAAGGCGTAGCAATAGCTTCTGCGCTGCGCAAACTAAAGTCTCTGCCTTCGCAGAAGGTGGTTGTCCTTACGGACTCAAAGGCCGCGTTACAACAACTATACCGTGGTCTGCCATCCACCAAGTTCCCACGCAAATCACTAGCCCTTGTGAAAGAACTCAAGAACAAAGGCTTCACGGTAAAGTTTCAGTGGATTCCCTCCCACATTGGTATTACTGGCAACGAAAAAGCTGATGCGCTTGCATACGCAGCGCTCTATCATCCTCCCAAAATCAAGGCTCCAAAGAGTAATCAAGTGAAAAAATCGGACATTCGAAATCACTTTGGGTCGCTTTGGGTTCCACCACATATGCCCTGCGTAACCAAGAGATTTCATCGAGAGGAAGCATCACTTTTATATCGAATCAGGACAGGATCTGCTAGTACACCGGCCTGGTTATTTAAGACGGGACGAATCAATTCTCCGAACTGTACGGCATGTGACGAGACAGGAGATATTGAACACTTTCTGTGGTCATGCCAGCAATTCCAAGTTGAAAGGGACGCTCTCCTGGAGAATCTACAAAAAAAGGACCTTCCGCATGCGTGCCTGCAACACCTTGTATTTCCCGAGGGATCAGTTATAGCCCGCACAGAAACTTCACGTCTCCTTATGGAATTCTTAAGAGAGACTGGTTTGATGGACATATGGTGCAACCATTCAGCGATATTGTAAGAGACGCTCAGGCGGAGCAATTGCCGGCCTTGATCGCCAGGCTAAACCCGCCTGTTGCTACAATCCACCACCACCACCACCACCACCACCACTAAGTGTGTGTATATATATATATATATATATATATATATATATATATATATATATATATATATATATATATATATATATATATATATATATATATACTTAGTGACGTCACCACGCTACCACCATGGACTACGGAAATGCGGTTTATTGACAACTCAGAAAGGCGACCGACAAACACCGAGAGCGCGAACCCTCTTCGTCGGCGGGCCGATGATGATAGTGCGTCCATAGGGCGCGCCAATCTTCTTCCCTACAACTGCCCCCTGGAAAAGGAGCCATCCTGGCGACTCAAGGAGAGGAGAGGACAAGCGGGTCGTAATAGGGTTTAAGCCTCTGGACGTGCACAAACTCGCGTCCGCGACGCCTCAAGTCAGTGGATGGCGTTAGCGGCTCGACGACGTAGTTGACTGGCGTCGTCTGTTGTACGACGCGGTAGGGACCGTGGTATTGGGCGAGGAGTATAGAGGAGAAACCAGGGGTGCTTGAAGGTATCCACAGCCATACTAGTGAGTCCGGCTAGTATAGGCGCAGGGAGGTCGGTCATCATCGCGACGGAATATTTAGAGACTCTGGTCTTCCGCCGGGAACGAACGGGCCAGCTGACGGCATTCCTCGGCATACTTGGAGGCTTATCAGACAGAGAGGCGGGCCCTCTGATGGGTCTGATGGTCAGGTATGATGGTTTCAGCTTCCCTAGCTCTCGCTTCAGTCTTTCGGAAGCAACTAGTGTCCAGTTCTCTGGTCGAAACCTACTGAGCCGCTGCCAGAGGCATCGGCTGCAGTCACGGACACCAGGCGCGTTCGGTGCGAACGCGGGGAAACGCGATCGGCGTCGGCAGCAGCTCTTATGTCCCACTGCCACACGCCTCACTCCTCCTCTCCACCTCGCATCCGCTATGCTGCGCGCTTTCACTCTCCCTCAGCTCTCTATTTCCCAGCTCTCTCTCCCCCAGCTCGGCGAAGATATCGCACAGCTGGTATGGGGTATGGCGTTTTGTGTTTACGCCAGGAAATTTTCCGACCAACGAGAGATATACAGCTTCGCAGTAAAATACGGTGTCAGTGTCGGTGTCAACGGCGTCCAATAACGCTATCGCGTTCCACTCTTAAAGGCCAAGCTCTTTTCGCGCTTGGGTTTGTTTGTTTTTTCGTACGCCAACACCAACACCGACGCCGACACGAGTGAGGCAATGCAAGCTTCGCTTCAAAACAGGACAGCAGGCCCATGTGAAAACAACCGGATAATTTTATCAAAGAATGCGCCAATAAAGATTTTGTGGATTGCTCGACATGGTGCCGACGTGCACGAACGCTGCGGGGCAGGGCTCTCTGTTTCGAGGTGGCTCGACGTTGCTAAAGTCCCTAGATTGCCTGCTAGCAAAAAAATATCTAGGGACTTTAGACGTTGCAATCGGATCCAAATCACTGCAATGGGTCCGTGCCGACGGCACCGTCCGGTCCAGGAGGCCCCGGTGCTTCCATGGTGAGGTGGCTCTTCAGCCTCAGCTCGGTCACCGCAGCCACCGCATTTTCCAGCAGGTTTGCGCTCGACGAACAGACCGCCGCGCTGCCCAGCTCCTTGCGGGCGTTGTCCAGGTCCTCAAGCAGGGACTGGACGTCCGCGGCGAGGAGAAAGACGCCCGGAGCGCTCTCGCATGCCCAAAAGTGGTTCCGCATGTCCTTGTGGGCGACGCTGGCGTCGCACTTGGTACACGTCGTCAGGTGGAAGGCGCAGCTATCGCCCAAGTGGTCGTTCAGGTCCTTCAGCTGACCCGTGTAGTCGCAGCCTTTGCTAGGGCAGTGCACGCGTTTGAAGCGCACGTTGTTCGGTATGACCCCGGTCATGCAGAGCGAGAGCATCTCCTTGTCTATGAGACACACGGCGAAGCCCGACGTCAAGCCGAACGCTCTCTCCTGGCACCTGGGGCAGACGACGTGCAGGCAGGGCAGGATGTACATCTCGCTCGCCACCAGGCCGCACCAGCTGCAGAAGCGGGTGGCGAAAAGCTCCTCGAGAAACTCGACCGCCTTGTACTCCGTGTGACAGCCGAAGCCGGTCACGCGATACCGGTACAGCTGCCGTTGACCCGCAGCCGCGTCGGGCGTCTCTCGCGACGGTACCGCGTCGCCGATCGGCTCCCAACCGTGGTCCGAGCCGCAGTCCGCTGTAGCTTGTTGTCCTGGAGAACCGTACATGCCGGCGACTGAAGGTTACGCTGGAAGTCGTATGTAAATCTGATGATGATGATGATGATGATGATGATGACCTTTTCTTTGGCGCATACCCACTCACGGGGATCGGCCAAGAGTCGGGCAGATTTTATATACGTGCTAAGTGAATAAATTTAGCAAATGTCTAATTTTGGTAAATATAATAAAGCGAATAAATTCTAATACAATTCAGTGGAGAATAAATATATAAGAAAGTAGGCATACTAGTACAAGAGGGAATAAGGTAATGATAAATGGATTAATATGATTAACAATGGAACCGGTTTGATTCAACAATGAATTTCTCTATGGCGATGCATACATTCCTGTGTGAGTGTCCAAGCACAGAAGCTCCGAAAGACAGCAGTTCCGGAGAGTTCAATGGCAGGCCGAGCTGTCGCATTGCAATTTGCAATGTTCTTTTTCTTAGGGAGGAGAAACGCCGGCAGTCCAGTAAGTAGTGGTCGATCGTTTCGAATTCGTTACAGAAATGGCACAAAGGGGAGATCGCCAGACCAGATCGGTGCATGTAGAAATTTAGGCGGGGGACTCGACATCGCAGTCTTGTTAATGCCACCTCTGTTTGTCTGGATTTGCAAAAGTTCCTGCTCCAAGGGAATTGTAAGTGGTGCAGTTCGGAGGATGATGTTAGTTCTGATTTTGATGCCATAAGGATGTATCTTCTAAACCTGGCAGACGTTATGAAACCTGTCGTTGGAAGAAGGGAACACACAGGGCCTGTAATAGAAGCCTTTGCCAGGCTATCTGCCGCTTCATTCATAAATATGCCTTTGTGACCAGGTACCCATACTAACCGCAAATTCCGCAAATGACTTGGAACCAATGAGTGCAAATTTTTTACTATATGCGACTCGCCAGGAGCAGTAAGTGAGGTGCACAAGGATAGAGAGTCTGTTAATACTACCGCGGTTGTTGTGGGAGGCTGTAGCTTACGCAAAGCTAAGACAACAGCTAGGAATTCCGCTAGGAATATTGGAGTATAGTCGGGGAGTCGAACAGAAAAAGACCAGTCTAATGCAGATGAAAAAATTCCAACCCCGGCTTTTTCCTCACTCTGCGAAGCATCTGTGGCTATAATTACGTTTGTTTGGAGCTTGTCCAAGTGATCTTGGAGTAAGCCGTTAAGAATATGCCAGGGAAGTTGCTTCGCATGGTTGGGGTATATGTTATCATAAGTAATAACCAATGAATTTTGGATGCTGCTTACCGTGATTATATCATTTAATCGTACATTTAACGGACTTAATAACGATTCTGTTTTATTCACCTGTGGCGTGTGAAACCGAGGCCACGGGACTCCAAAAAATAAAGCGGGTTGACCAATAAATATCGACTGGGATCTTCTTATTGGTGATTCATAGAGCCTTATGAATGTTTGAACAGTGAGTATTTTAAATCTCATTTCTAGGGAAGGAAGTCGTGATTCCTTGTAGAGCACGGCGTTTGCTACAAACTTTGGCAGCCCCAGACATAAACGAAGTGCTTCCCTTTCCAGCAATAGTAGTGGACGTAGTTTATAAGTAGGGGAGCCAGAGAATAACACACAGCCGAACTCTAGTATTGGCCGGATATACATGCGGTAAATCATTAAAAGTGTGTCCCTGCGCATGCCCCATCGATTATTGCTAATCCTTTTCAATATCCCCATTGCACGGGAAGCTTTTGAGGTTATATTTTCAATATGTAGACGCCAGTTAAGGTTTCCATCATAAACAATTCCTAGGTATCTGACTTTTTCCACTTGTGGAATAGTGGAATGGCGGTACGAAAGGGATATCGTAAATGGGTCTTGTACCGGAAAGACAAGAACAGCGCTCTTATTTACATTAAGAGACAAGTGAATACTATCCAGCCAAGCTTCCAACTCGCATAAGTATTCCTGTAAGTACTCGTACAGTGCCTGAATATCATTTGCCGAAGCAAAAAACGCTATATCATCAGCGTAAACGTACGTGCATATATTCTGATGACAAGGAATGGAGCTTAGCAAGATATTAAACAAAAGCGGAGATAACACTGAGCCTTGTGGAACCCCGCGTGTTTGTCTGAATTTTCCTGATGCAATTCCACTTTGCGCACAGTAAAACTCCCTGCCCTGCAAGAACTCAGCAGTCCACGTTACGAAGTAATCAGGTAATCTAATTTCCTGCATCCTTTCTGTTAAAATAGGGTATTCCACACTATCGTATGCTTTTGAAATGTCTAATGTAACTAGGGCTGCACATTGGTTGTGGTAGCGAGCCAATTGAATTCTGCTTTCTAGGTCGACGTGTGCGCACCATATTGACATCCCTGGCCTAAATCCAATTTGACAGGGGCTCAATAATTCTCTTGTTGTCACAAATTCAATCATGCGGGTGTATAATAACCTTTCTATTAATTTTACAAAATTTAATGTTAGAGAGATCGGCCGAATATTGTCTAGTACATACCCTTTGTTTTGGTCTTTGAGCAGTGGAATCACCTTCGCGATTCTCCACACAGGAGGGATCCAAGCATATTGTATTGAGTGATTTACAGTATCTAACAGAACGTTAGGAGCGATGTCAAATAGAAGTTTAAGCATCTTAGTAGTGAGTCCATCCGGACCTGGGGCTGCAGCTGGTAAACATGAAACAGCCTCCGACAATTCCGACAAAGAAATCTCTTCGAAATCTTCAAATGTGCCCTGTCTTTGAGGAGAGGAGGGAAAACAGGTCGAGAATCGGACCTCCAAACCTCTCGCAATTACCTCTAGAGATTCTACTTTATCACTCTTGGTTAAAACTATTGACTCCAAGTTCAAGGGACGCGGAATAAATTTTTGTGATCTTAAAAACCGAAACAGTGCACGCTTATTATTTGACTTTGAAAGAAATTCAAAATGACGAACATTGTAATCATCTTTTGCCTTAGATACCGTTCTTTTAAACGTTCCAGCCATAAATTTATAGTTATTCCAGTTTCTCGGAGACTGGTTCTGCATGAGTTGTTTCCACGCAGCTTTCCGTCGCTTGTAATCCCGCGAGCAGTCGTCATTCCACCAACGCGTAGAAGTACTGTTCTTGCTAGCTTTTAACTGGAATTCTGATCTTTTGCGCGAAGTCTCTAAGATTGAGCAAATATCCTCAGCGTTCAATGCATGATTTTCAATTGTTGATTTGAAAGTGGTCTGCAAACATTTTTTAAATCTATTGTAATCCACAAATGAGTGGATTCGAGCCTCCACGGCGGACTGCGAACCTATGATTTCAAACTTAATTGGAACGTGATCACTATTTGTCCCAACATTCACTGTTTCCCATGCTGATATGGAAAGACCTGGACCCGAAAATGTAAGATCCAGCACAGATCTAAACTGTCCGCGAAGAAATGTAACTGATCCCGAATTTTGACATAGAAAATTATTACTTGTTGCCCAGTCCCACTGACGCTTACCACACTGGTCTGATCTGACTCCCCAGGATATATGATGTGAGTTGAAGTCTCCAGCCAATACAATTTCTTTACCGCATTTTGCCAGAACTAAGTCTAGTGGGCGTGTATCCTGAACACCCGAAGGAAAATATACATTAGCCAACGAGAGGGGCCTACTGCCAGGGAGAGTAATTTCTACCGCTAAAATTTCACATTCTGGAGACATCAGCTGGAATGATATATTTGCCCTGTGGCAAAACTTGCTTGATACCATAATTAATAAGCCCCCTCCTTTAGACGGACGATCTAGGCGAAACGATCTAAAATCACGTAAACAAAATAATTTTTCAGGAGATAACCAAGTTTCTTGCAGTAGAATTATATCTGGACAAAGTTGATAAGACAGAACGTTTAAATCGGTAGAAGCAGCGAATATTGATCTGCAGTTCCACTGTAGTACCCTCATCTACCTTCCGGTGATGAGAGCACCGCAGAGGCAACTGCCTCCTCCAAAATATTAGATTTTGAGTTGACTTCAGAGAGGATTTTCTTAGATTTACTAATTGAGCGTAAAGTGGTATTCTCCAGTGGAGAAAACCTCCTTTTCTGAGCCCTCACATCAATTTCCATGTTTGAGGTATCTTGTGAATCAGAATTGACTGAGCTAGTAGTGTCTTTGCTTGAGGAACCTGGAATAGGCCTAACTTGTTTTATGAGAGATGTTGCAATAACCTCATCTTCCTGAGCGTGAGGTGTAGTAGCATTCATTTCAGAGTGCATTGGTTGAGCAGTAGCAGTCGGTAATAATTGCACTAGTTGTGAGGATACAAGGCCATTAAAACATTCCGTGACGCTTTCTACAATACGCTCCATGATTTTAGCCATAGACTTTTCAATCGCTTGTGCGATTACCTCTGACAGGGTTCCATCAACGGCAGCCTGGTGTCGTGCTGTCACACTCGCATATCCATGAGCTCTTTCCTTTACGGCCACAATGGCATCTCGGCGTGAGCAACGCCTTTTGTCCATAACTTCCAGGATTTGAATTTCTTGATTTCTAGCAGGGCAGTTAGAATAATCAGCCTTGTGGGCTCCATCGCAAAGGCAACACGTGTCCGATTGAGCCGAGCAGTCACTAGCGGAATGGCTCTCCCCGCATGTACAGCAGCGAAGGCTAGATTTACAACCGCCTATGCTATGTCCGAAGCGCCAACAATTGCGGCATTGTAATGGGCGCGAGGCAAGCGGATCCACTCTGAAGATCAGAGGCCAGACCTTTATCTCAGTGGGGCAAGATGTACCCGCAAACGTGGCAATTACTGATTCTGTGGGTACACGTGCATTGTCCACTAGTCTGTTGCACCGGTAAACAGAAATTGCCCCAGCCGCGGAGAGCTTTTCCAGGGTCTCTGCCGGACTTAAATTCGAGTCCACACCACGAACTATTCCCTTGGTACAGGCAAGATGCGGAGGGATGAAGGCACTTACTTGCAATGATCCAAATGATGAGCACTTAAGTAGGTCATACACGCACGCCTGGTCTGGCGATCGGCAAACAATCCCACCCCTGCCAAACTGTCGTACATCGGTAATGTGCAAGTAGTGATGCGTGGCCGCCTGAAGCTGCGCCTGCACTGCCTTTGGGTTGTTTAGCCGGATGGTTCCTCCATGCAAAGGCACCAGCGCCACAGGAATGCTGCTCACCCCGCTACGGAAGAAAGCTTCAAGAGGCATTTGATCAGGTGGTAGGGAGGCCGACCAAGGCGGAGATCGCCCCGGGCCATCCCCCGGAGAATTTGTCGACATCTGTGGCACTATCTGACTATATAAAAATTAAATTTCTCTCAAAACGATACTTAGCACCCACAATCAGGGAAATAAATCCGCCCGACACTTAGCCGAAACCCCAAGAGCTCACAGTTCGTAGAACCAGGCAGGGACCTGGCAGAACGTGGACGATCTCAGCCTTCTCTCTGCTTCTCGTTATGACGCCACACGATGAGATCTCGATGAGATCGAGAATCATCTCGATCAGATCGATCAGATCTCGATCAGATCTCGATCAGATCTCGATCAGATCGAGAATTATGTAAATCTCCTCGCACGCTCACTGAACAGCGCGAACGCGTCGGCTTCTCTCGTTTCGGTGGGTCAAAAATGATGATGATGATGGCGGAGTCAACGCCAAAAACACAATCAGTGCCATCCGCTCTGTCACATTCCGTATTTGCTTTCTTTTACTTTTTTATTGCGATTAGCATTCTTCAGGCACTTCACGCAGTTTGCGGTGTGTGTCTGACCAATAATGTGATTCTAACCACTAAAGTGACTCGTTGTCTACTAGCTCGGATCACTAGGGATATGCTGATGATAAGTGGTTCTTGAGGGAAAGGGAAAGGTTGACGCTATCTTTTGGGATATGCTGGCCGGGTATACAACTTGCGCCAATGGGTGTGAGTAAAGAACTTTATTGAAGAGAAAAAAAATAACGCAAAAGAAGAGGCTGCCTAAGCGTGGGGTCCTTGCGGCGTCTCTTCTTTACATGTGTAACATTATGCGCTTTCCCTGTGGCACACCAGGCGTCACACCGTCGAGATCATAGAGTTTCATATTACTATATTTAGAAACTCTATGGTCGAGATCAATGCTAAGCCCACTGAAAGAACTTTCATAGGGCTCGGGGTTTATTCAGGGGGCTTAATCAATGTAGCGTCCGCGACCGCGTTCGGGCCCTTTCCGTTTGTAGTTCGATGCCGCGGTGCTCGCAGTGCATGTTGGCGGCGTCCATACGCTTACGTTACCACACTGTACTAGTAACCCGCGTTCACGGAGTGAAATGTCACTGTTACTTCTTTTCAACTGATTGGGTCAAGTTAGGTTAGGTTGGGTTAGCTTGGGTTAGGTGCTTTGTCGTTCATTAATTGTTCATTGGAATCTTATTCGCAGTATTATTTACCCAATTCATTCCGCATGTGTATACATATGTGCGCCCCTAAGGTACTCTTGTGATAGTATGACAAGAGTGTATGACGGACATAAATGACAGGTCATGACATGAATATCATGTAGGTCATGAAACAGCCGCCTACGTCTTGGTGCTCCCATGGTCGTTTCGTTAACTTGGTAGGTACCAAAATTGGCATAGTATGACAATAGTGTATGACGAACATAAATGATAGGTCATGACATGAATATCATGACATGTGTGTCTTGTAGGTCATGAACCAGCCGCCTTCATTTCGGTGTTCTCATGGTCATTTTGTTAACTTGGTATGTAACTATAATGGGTTAGGACATGGGTACTAAGTGAAGGAAACACTAAAGGATGACGGTAGAAGTCATAGTCATGAGCATGACTCAGCAAAAATGACAATGGCTCAGCGAAAAAACATTAACACTCAAAAACCCCTCAAATCAATTCAGACGTTGGTACTAAGTGAAGGAAGCAATAAAGGATGATAATAGAAGTCATAGTCATGAGCATGACTAAGCAAAAATGGCAATGACTACGCGAAAAAAAGTTAACACTCAAAAACCACTGAGATGGGTTCGGACATGAGTACTACGTGATGGAAACACTAAAGGATGATGGTAGAAGTCGTAGTCATAATCATGACTCAGCAAAAATGACAGTAACTCAGTGAAAAAACATTAACACTCAAACACCACAGGAATGGGTGCGGACGTGGGCACTAAGCGACTGAAACATTAAAGGATGATGGCAGAAGTCATATTCATGAGCATGACTCAGCGAAAATGACAATGACTCAGCGAAAAATTATTAACACTCCAAAACCACTGGAATTGGTTCGGACGTGGGCACGAAGTGAAGGATCATGGTAGAAGTCAGTCATAAGCATGACTCAGGAAAAATGACAATGACGCAGTGAAAAGAGAATAGCACTCAAAAGCCATTGAAACGGGTTCTGACATAACTGATAGGTCATGAAATTAATGTCATGACATGCGTGTCATGTAGGTCATTAAACAGCCGCCTACGTCTTGGTGCTGTCATGGTCGCTTCGTTAACTTGGTCGGCTCCCCGCACTCTGCTTTGTATTACAACGATTCCCAGAGGGGGTGGGATCTGTCGGATTTTGAAGTACGTTATATAATCGCGAAAATTATAAATACGCAAATTAAGTTCCTATTACAACTGCCGAAATGAAACAGCGTCGCTGAAAACTGGCATGCGACTGCAAGGCCGCCGCAAGTCTGCTGTAACATTTTTAATCATATCTATATTTCTATCTATCTATCTATCTATCTATCTATCTATCTATCTATCTATCTCAGTAGTCGTCCAGGAATTATTTTAGAAGTTGACTAGATCTTTTTTTCACAACCATTTTAAAACGGTAATAGTATACTCTTACAAACGCATTTCCTTTAGTTTATTATTGTCGTTACTGGAAGCTTCATTATATATATTTAGCTTGAAATTACAAACAGTATCGTCTCAGAAAAACTGTCTACGCGAAAACGTGCAAAAAAAAAGGGGGGGGGGGGGGCTGCATAAAGATCGATGCAGCGCGCTCTTATGTTGGACGCGAATTCGGTTGTGAGCAATACGAAGCCCAGTACTTTTTTCTTTTAATCTTTATATGCTTGTAACCTCATTTTATTTAAAAGATCGACAGCCTGAACATTACCAAGTCGCTTCATTTAAACAATACCCTCGTTCTAAAAGCGAAAATTGCCAGAATGTTTCGAACTAAGACCAGAAAACTCGCTCAACTACGCGTGTTCTCCCTGATACTATATGGAGAAACTCTAGCTGAGCGAATGTGTCTTTGGAAGCCGTCACTAAAAACGACAATTGCCTATATATCACGTCGACTTCATCAATCTAAACGAAACCCAGCTCCTGCGGAAATGGTCAACACGATTTATAAAGCTCCATAATGGGCGCATCTGCGCAGCTGTTAACGTACTAACACCTTAATTTCTGGCAGGTCAGATCACCTGTCAGACGTGTACGTCACCCTGGTGATCATAACGTGCCCTTTTGATTATATGTGCGATTGTCATTAGAATTTGAAGCTTTCTTGTACTTGAAGCCTAGTGCACATGTATTTTCAAGAATGCTTTTTGTTGAAATAAACTTCTTTAAGCGTGTGGAACACTGCTTCATATTTGCGCCGAGTTTTGCGCGTATGACATATAGATCGCCTGTACGAAGGTGTGTCTGCACGGCTACTCATGAATGGTGAACTGAGCCCGTATTTTCCTATTACCCCTGGTAGTAGTAGTAAGTGGTTCGTGTGGAAAGGGAAAGGTTGACGCTGGAATTCGACAAGGACTTCCATTATCGCCTATACCCCTCTCATTGTGTGAATCGACCACCTCCTGTGACGCATCGTCGAATGTCGAGCCATACGCAGTTTCCCACTTAGATCAAAGTGATCAAATCGCGCATAACATGTCTCCTCTTTTTAAAACGGAGCTGTTTAAGGTTTTCCTTTCCCCGCGAAGCGTTCGCAAAAACTCGCCTAGCGAAGACGTCACCGCACGTTACCTAGCAACCACCTCGCGGAGCGGCGTGTGCTTCGCCTCCTCTCCGTGCTGTGCACATGTTGCCTTGACATGGGACGTTAAGGAGAGGGAAGGACAGCATGCGCGCGGCGCGCGCTATGCTCGCGAGAGAGAAAGAGAAAATGAGAGCGAGAGAGAGAGAGAAAGAAACTGTGGCAGCACCAACGAGGCAACGCGCAGAGCTGCTGCGGACGCCGTCCGCGTTTCCCCGCGTTCGCGCCGAACGCGCGGTGTCCGTGACTGCAGCAGGCGCCTCTGGCGGCGGCTCGGCAGTTTTCGACCAGCCACGCCCCGGCAAGTGTGGAGGCGCAGCTCGGCCGTGACGTCACCGGGAAGATAAATCTCGGAGTCACCGCGACGGCGGCACAACTCTCGTTGACTCTGTGGCGAGTACATGTAGCGTTGACATGGGACCACCAAAGAAGATACAGCCACCCGAAGAAGCCGCTGATATTTAAGCGCGTCGCGCGGCCAAGCGAGAATCTGCGCGTCGGCGACGAGCCGATTCGGAATACCGTGCCTAGTAGCACTTAGCATTTCCTAGCAAAACTTAGCCAAGCCTACCGAGTCAAAAAAAACAAAACAATTGACTCCAATTCGCTTTTCCAATAGGCATCAACGGGATCAATAGGAACCAATTGGAAAATCATTACTTTCAACCGGTTACGATTGGGTCAGAAGAGAAACCAATTGGAGTTGCCAATTCAAATGAACTGGACCCACTTGGAATAGATTGGAAAAACCCTAGTTCCTCCTGGTTATACGATTCAGTTAAAGTGAAACCACTTAAGTCCGATTGAACTTGCCAATTAGAATCACCTGGGTTCATTGGGAAATCCTTACCTTCAAATGGTTACGATTGAGTCAGGGATGCAACCAATTGAGTCCAATTCGACTTGCCAGTTTAAACCAGCTGGGCCTACCTTACATTCCCAACTGAGTCTAATTGGACTACCAATAGGAATAAACTAGCTAGAACGTAACCAACTGGGAAATCGTACTTTCAGTTAATGAACCCATTCAATGAAACTGGAATGAGTTATATCTATATATGCATGCAGTACTAAGGCTATAGCAAACCTGTTTCTGACAGCTGGAATCCTATTTAGGTTTGCTTTGTGGGGTATATATGTGTATTGGTATTGCCCATTGGTGCAATTGGTCATTCCAACCAATTGGCACCCATTGGGTACAATTGGTCAGTACAACAAAAACCAATTAGTCACGTTCCAGTTGGTTCAATTGGTCTAGTTATGTACTAACTTACGACTGGAAATTTTCCAATTGATACCAATTGGATGATTCCGAATTGGAGCCAATTGCTTTTTTTTTTTTTTTGACAGGGTAGTAAAACCTGGAAGAAGCTAGGTCGATCACTGCAGCTCCGCTGTTGGCTCCAGCCTTGCACCACTAGCGTAAGCTGCCTACATTTTTTTTTTATGCGTTAGCATAAAGTGGGAAAAAGTGGGAAAAAAGCGTATGTGAAGTGTGGGAAGCCAATCACGTGGTAGAGGTGCAACTGACGGTGTTCTGCTCCGGACCACCGTCACTTGCCATTCGCGTCTCGAAGAAGCAGGGCGTGTGTCGAGTGAGGTCCTGAACGCATTGCAGTGCGATGAACGTGGTTTCAATCACGGATACTGGACATCAAAGAGGTGTGACATAATGCGCTAACGCAGTTCTCTCGCAGCTACAGCTAAATCGCCACTGCATCCTTTTTTTTTTTTTTCTGGAGGAGGCGCTAAGTGGGTAGGCGGAGTGAATGTTCTGGGCGTGACCGTTCTACCATCAGGCGATGTCTCGTCGCATACGTGGACAGACCTTCATCCGGGTCGCGGAATGGCGGTTAGGCGTGGCCGCAATTTCACAGCATAGAGATCAATGCTAAGCCCCCTGAGAGAACTTTCGGAGGGCTCAGGGTTTATTCAGGGGGCTTAATCAATGTAGCGTCTGCGACCGCGTTCGCGCCCTTTCCGTTTGTAGTTCGATGCCGCGGTGCTCGCTGTGCATGTTGGCGGCGTCCATACGCTTACGTTACCACACTGTACTAGTAACCCGCGTTCACGTAGTGAAATGTCACTGTTACTTCTTTTCAACTCATTGGGTCAAGTTAGGTTGGGTTAGCTTGGGTTAGGTGCTTTGTCGTTCACTAATTGTTCATTGTAATCTTATTCGCAGTATTATTCACCCAATTAGAAAGCTGCGGTTTCAGTCATCGGGATTAGCCGCTCAATAAATGCAGCCGACTCAACACCACACAACAGGGCAGATAACTACTGCAAAGAGTGGGATACCCGCTCACCCCCCCCCCCCCCCCCCCCATACTACGGAGACGACACAGTCATCGTACCGATGCACCCACGGGCTCGCATCATCGTGGAACCGATCCCCAAGAACATGCATCCGCTATACAACGAAAAGCGCCGGCAAGCGCGAGCACGAAAACTCCTCCAGAGAAGGAACGACCCTGATGCTTACTACACCGACGCTAGCCTTTACTCCACAACACCACAATGCCTCAGAAAAACGGCATACGCAACGGCAGTAACTAAGGAAAAGAAAGTGGTGGCCTGCGCATCTATACGCACCAGATCAAGCGCCACCGCGGAGGCAGCAGCCATAGCCCTCGCAATTAAAGAAGCAGAACGAAGAGGTCGCTCCGCATATATCCTGACAGATTCACAGGCCGCCTGTCGGTTATATCTCAGAGGCACACTTCCCAGGTGCGTCACCGATATCCTGGGCGCCACGCTGACTGAGGACCACGGGGTCGTCTGGTGCCCTGGGCACACAGGCCTGGAAGGCAAGGAGGAGGGCGACTGCGTAGCTCGCGGACTTGCTGGCCGAGCCGCAGAAGACTCTTCGAGGCCCCTCACAAATCACGAGCAGACAGATTTTGGAGGACCAACGCTTGACCAGACGGAAGTACGCTCCTCCACATCCCAAGTTAAGCAGCCAAGAAGCCAGGGACTGGCGCCGCCTTCAAACCAACACTTACCCGCACATATCAAGGTTGCACGCAATGTTTCCAGAGGTATACACAACCAGTGTATGTCCCTGCATGGTGCAACGACCACACAGCACATTGACACACATTACATACCAGTGTACGGAACGCCCAGCCGAGGCAGTATCCAGGCTGGTGAGCTCATCACAGACACTCACAACGTGGTCTTGGGAGGCACGACTTTCCGAGCTGGCACTGGGAAGCCAACTGGCGACCCTGGACCAGGCCCGGCGAGCCGCCGCGGCCAGTGGGGCTCTACAAGAAGGCTCCACCCGAGATTAACCACACCACTCTTAGTACAATAAAGTTTATTCATTCATTCAAATGCAGCCGTTCAATTCATTCCGCATGTGTATACATATGTGCGCCCCTAAGGTACTCTTGTCATAGTATGACAAGAGAGTATGACAAACAAATGATATGTCATGACATGAATGTCATGACTTGCGCTGTCACGTAGGTCATGAAACAGTCGCCTACGTCTTGGTGCTCTCATGGTCGTTTCGTTAACTTGGTATGCACCAAAACTGGCATGGTATGACAGGGAGTGTATGACGAACATAAGTGATACGTCATGACATAAATTTCATTTCATGCGTGTCATGTAGTCCATGACAATATACCCAGTGAAAAATGTTAACCCTCAAAAGCCACTGAAATGGGTTCTGACGTGGTTACTAAGTGAAGGAAACACTAAAGGATGATGGTAGAAGTCATAGTCATGAGCATGACTCAGCAAAAATGATAATGACTCAGTGAAAATAGTCACAGGCCTGCGCGGCACACGCAGCACAGTCACAGCGTAAGCTGGTTCGGCACCACGCACAACAAGGTCTTCGCGACAAAGTGTCTTCGCCTCGACTTTGACGAGAACTATCTGAACTGTCCGGCTGGCGCCTACGGCGAGCTGCGGCTTGTAATGCTCTCTGTACAGCAGTCTGCTGAGCCCGATGATGCCTGGTTGTAGCCGCGCACGTAGCTCTACGATTCGTTTCTTCAGCAGCGGTTCGTACCTTGCGAGGAGACGCCATAACGTGTACCGAAGAGGTACCCAGAATACGTGGCGCACATCTAACATCGGGGATAACGTTGATTGCGCGCCTCGTCTGAAACGCATCGCGTCTGAATCGCATCTCGTCGCACGAGGCGGTTGCAGGCACGTTAACTAGATGGCGCCACCATACTGGCGGAGGCTCGGGTCGTCTGCGCCTTTATACGCGCCCCTATAGGGCGCGTATAAAGGGAATTTTTCTTGTGTCTAATAGCAAGCGCTTGCGTGGCTCAGTGGTAAAGTATCCGGCTCCCACGCAGCGGGCCTGGGCTCGATCCCGGCGGAGAGGAGGTAATTTTTTCGCATTTCCGGCGATAGCGGTTACGTGGCGACGGCGGCATCATCGCGACCAGAAACGGCTATAGACGAGGCAACCTAAAGTTTGCCCGCGCGGCACTAGCGCCGCCCACTCCCCGGCGGAAAGAGGGAAGTGTCGAAGGTCGCCGCCGGGCCAGTGCACGCACGTGTTCTCTACGGCGCGAGCGACCGCGTGCGTTGTTTTTGTGACGGCGAGCGCGACCTCATCAACCAGGAAAGGTGGCACGCAATACTGCTGTGTTGTTGATTGCCACAAAAGCCTCGAAAAGTCGAAAGCCGCCCGTGAAGTTCTACAGAATTCCGGAGAGGTGGTACGAGGAGGACAGACGACAAGCGTGGATAACTGCAGTGCGCCGAGTCAAGTAAGTCACGTACTTTCGCATTCGCGTGCAATATCACGGCAGCTCGATAAAAACGCAATAGTAATGTTGTGCCTGTATTTAGCGCATGGCCGTTTGTTTAGACGTGTCGCGTAGTTGAATCGTACAGTGAAATCCGCCGTGCTAGCTTAGCGGTAAATGCATACGTGTAGCGCCGCCAAGCTCGACGACGCGAGCTCGATTCCCGGCCACGGCGGCCGCATTTCGATGGGGGCGAAATGCAAGAATACAGTTCTTGCCATGTACTTTGATTTCTGTGCACGTTAAAGAACCCCCGGTGGTCAAATTTATTCCATTACAGCGTGCCTCATAATGATATTGTGCTTTTGGCACGTAAAATCTACGAATTTAATTGAT